>NW_010413394.1:79742-89059 GCF_000710305.1 Buceros rhinoceros silvestris | reverse complement strand
GGTTGAGGTGGCTTGGTGATGTTGCATTACATTAACATAAAAGTCTTTTGTGAGGCAGAGTGACTATGCCTGAGATTATCCACTCGTACACTATTCTCTGGTTTGGCTAAACCATTTTGTTTGGACAGGCAGACTGCAGATTTTCCAAATGGTCTTTCCTTCCTTTTAAACAAAAAAATCATGAGAAGGACAAAACCACCAAGTCTGTACGTTAGATCTTGAGATCATAACCGCAAAGTTAAATGGTTTGAATTTAATAATAATATTAATAATAGAAGTCATGCCATATTTAATATTCATAGAAAGCATTTCAGAAAATGGTGATATCTATGCCCATTCTGCTATTCAGTGTCCAATTTTCAATATGATTCCTTTTAAAGAAGACATTTACAGGTTGTTGGGTTTTATATATGAACTGTTAAAAGATTGTAACCACAGGCTGGTACCGCAAATTACCACCTACAAAACTGTCGTTTTCATTTGAAGTAGCTCAGAAGTACCACTCAAGCACTTGATTCAGCCCAAGTTTGTCATACTTGAGGTCAGGATTTTGACCTACGAAGCTGGCAGTCGTGTCCTAGGTTGGGCTTGTTTAATTTGTCTGCATTCAGGAAGCAAAATTAGAGGCATGTAACATGACTTCATTGTGGATCAGTTACACAAGAGGAATGTTAGTAACAAGTTTGCTAGCTGCTGCTCTTTGACTGCTGTGCTGGCAGACTATTGACTTTGTGTATATGTAATGATTTTTTCAAAGAATCAGTGATCATTGAGGCAGCAATAATTGGCACTAGGAAAACCTTTTAGCCAGCCTTACTTACAGTTAGGCACGTGTTGATTTACACTGGTTTTTGAATAGCTAGAAAATGTGCTAATTTTCAGTTGTGTAGTAACAACTAAAAATGCTAGAGACTTGGAGGGGGTGGTCTTAATGTTGAGCAAGATCTTGACAAGTGGGCAGTGGGTACTGATAAAACTGAAAATGATCCACTAGATCCAAAACCTGGGCTTGGGATGATGCCCAGTTTAAGGGCCTGTTGGGTTCTGTGCATGCATGACATACAAAGAGCATCTGGAAATACTTCATCTGTCCCTGGGATTACATTTATTTATCACTTGCAAGCCTGTCCATCATCATTATTTACAACTTAGGGCATCACAGCCCCCAGGCACTCAAGCCAATGTCATTGATTATGGCTGGTGCACCCCGCAGTCAAGATCATTGCACTGAAAATGTTCCTCACCGGCTTGCTGTCATTCAGTGTCTGGGATGACTAGGGATAACTGCTGAATGGAGCCCTCAGGAGCGAGAACATTTAAGCAGTAAATGCAGAGTAAATGCACTTGACTCTGTGGTTCCTGTACCTGCCTGCCATCTTTTCTAACACCAAAACTGGATACCAGGCTGGAGGCTGGAGATGACAGGCACCCTGACGAATTTTGGATCCGTCAGTCAAGATCCATGTGGAAAAGGGTTCCACAGATGTGTCCTTTTAGGAAATAGGTATAGACATTTGAATGAAATGCTGAGCTCCCTTTCCTAGTGAAGGTGAACATGATTTGGACCATCCCTTGTGACCTTACAGTTCCGTGTGAGAGAGGGACAGTTGCTTTATGACACACTCATAGCTCATGAGTGACACGAGCTGACATTTCATTCTGCTTCTGCTCATTTTGTTTGGTCCACCGTGGGATCAACAAGCAGAAAGTAATAGCTTACGCTGGGGAGAGATCATGGATCTTTTCAGATGACCCTGTCTTGTGTGTTCCTACCTGTCACCCAGATTTACAGCAGAGCCAGGACGGGTTAATTTCCTGCCAGTCCCCGGATGCTTTGACGGAGCGTTGTACAGGGTTGTTTGCTCTAGTTCTCTTCAAAGTAATGACCTCCTTTAGCCCATAGAAATGGGCCTTATGCCTTCTGTGTGATCTCATAAATGCAGTAACGGTAATGAAGAGGAGAATGGCGAGTCTCTTTTTCTTTAGCCGTGCCGTGCTAGTATGTCATGCTGGTATAGCCTGTATGACACGCTAGTGTCAGAGGCAAACTCTGCTGCATATGGGTTTGTTATAGATGTGCCACTTACAATAGCTTGACCTGGGAGTTGGCACACGCATATTTCAGCCTAGGAGCAGTCATTTATTGCTCATTCACGTAGCTGTCATATCTTGCAAGACATCCCGTCCTGAACGGCTCTTCTATTGTCTTAGAGGCTCTGCCAACCCAGAGCAAGGTGACTTGTGCAGGAACAGAACAAATCCCTACAGCTGAGTTCCATGAGGGGTGGGATATTCCTCCTTTGAAAGCTGTGACATGGGAGATACAGTGCTTTGGTTTTCTCCAGCATTTGGGGAGCTCTAAAAAAACAAAGGCAAAAGTTTAGGCTGTAGCTGTCACAGCTGTGAAGGAAGCTTTCAAAACTAGCATGAGTTTAAATTAGGAAGTTTTATCTGCCTGAATCTGAAGCTTGAAAAACGTAAGACTCATTTCAGTCAATTCAGTTGCTTAATGAAATAATGAAAGCATCATATGAAATTATGCAAATCCAGGGGAAATTCAATATCCTGAAACCCTACACCCAGATTAATCAAATTAATGGCAAGGTATAAAAGGACACATTTGGGAGATTGTGTAGAAATTCATCTGTGCAGTGTTTTAAGAGCCTTGGAAAGGGAAGATGAGCCTTTGCTAAGAGCTGTATGGCAATTTTCTCAGTACAGTAGTTAAATACAGTATTTTGGGGAAAAGAAGTGATGTGCTTTTTTTTTCCCCTACAAACCTCCTTAACACATTTGTTTTAGATGGAGGAATTTAAATATGCTTCAAAGATACGATCTTAATTTTCTGAAGAAAAATATGTAACTGTTTCATATAGGAAAAGCGTCACGCCAAGGTGATATGGAGAAAAAAGGTTATATTACTCTTCCTTCTCTTCCTTTCTCTTTCTTTTTTTTTTCCATCTAAAACCGAATTTGACATTAATTTACAAACAGTTTCAGGCAACCAATAACACATTTTTTTTTTTCTTTTATAGACCATTTGTCTGAAAAAATTAACTGCTACCTTTAATTTTTTAAAAGTGCTTGGTGTTCTAACGGTGTGAAAATATAATTGGAATCTCCTGGTTTCTGCTGCTTCTCACTATCATAGTTTTAATAAAATAAACAGTATGTAGCAGTAAAAAAACCAAACTTGAGAGGAGTGAAATCTGGGAAAGATGTAATGCACCCAAAACTTAGAATGAAATTTTTGAATTAAAAAAATGTGCTCGCCAAGAGTACTAGCAAAAATGAACACTAAGAATCAGGTATCTTACTGCCAAACTATTACCCCCAAATCTGGGAACTTGGAATTCAGGTGCCAAATGCACTCTCCTCTGAGGCAGGCTGCTGTGCCAGCACTCAGAGTCATCCCACTCCCACCACAGAAAGTCAAGAGAGGCTAAAACCAGGAAGGATCAAGATAGATGAACAGCATGATGATAATCAGCCCAAAGCTTCTGCTTGCCCTGAATGTGCTCACTTGGGAGACTGCAGCCTCATCTCTCAAAGGAAATATCTCCAGATGAGATTTACTTCACTAGAGGGGTTCAGACTGGAATGCTTCTAGATCTGAGGGATTTCTCCTGCTCTTAAAACCTGCAGCCATCCCAAACGCGCTGATTAATACAAGACTAGGCCTTTACCTAGGGCACGAGGAAAGCACTGCTTCACTGGTGGTGGAAAGCTTGCTCCCATAAGGACGTCTTGTTGAAGCCCACATCTTGTGTCAAAGTATCCTGTACAGAGAGTCCCTCAAGGAAATGCTCCATCCCCAAAGAGTAGGCTTATCTCAGTGCACCTCTGACAGTCCCCATGGCTCCCGTTTGTACTGTACGTGCCTTTCCTGTTTCCCAAAGGAGATGTTGCAGTGTGTGGTGTGGCTTACCACACTAACAAATCAGTCTAAGAGGCAGAGGGAATTGAAAAGGAGGAGGAAGGGGGTTTGCGTGCTGTTGGGAGGGTGGAAGGAGTGCACTCCGTTGTGCTGGTTGCTCCCATGGTAGTGCAGGTTTGGAGATTTTGAACATTCCTCGGTGGATGCCACTCGCCCCAGTCCAGATTTTCCAAATACCCTGGCACAGCAAGAAATGAACACCCGAGAGAAACATGTGCTCCTCTGAAAACACTTCATCAAAGCCTGTTTGTTATGACTAACAGCAGTCGGTGTACGAAAGAGACCGTGACATCTCCTGAGTTGAGATAACTCGTGAGGAAAGAGAGAGAATGAGCAAGTTTCCTCAGATGCAGCCCGAACTCCTACCAAGGCAGTTTGCCTGCCCTGGCCAGCCCCGCTTGGGTCTGGTAAAGAGCATCTGCCTCAGCCAGCACAGTCAAGGCGAGCTGACCCCGAGCTGCCTGCTTCTCTCGTGACTCACATCAGACTCGGATGGATCAGGTTCTTTAACCTACAAGATAGAGCTGCAAAGCTTCTGCTTGCCCTGGAAGTGCTCGCTTGTTGAACCTTGTTGATTCATTTCCATTTTCAGTACGGCTCAATCCTATCGCCAAGTCCTCTGTCACAGTGCTGTGGGCTTCGTGCTGTGGGGGTGCTGGGTCTCTGATTGCCTCAGAGGTAGTTCACAGATTATTAAAGGAGATGTCAGGCTGCCAACCAAAGATGGAGAGATGGTGGTTTTGTGATAGACATGTCTGTAAAATCTGGGAGGAAAATATTGGAGAGGAAGATGGGAAGGGGAGGCATAGAAAATTTGCTCTGTGAGACATCTGTGTATTGCAAGTGACAACATTTGATGCTACTAGCAGGAAAATGTATCGTGTATTAAATTAATGTACCATATTATGGGGTGGTTTTATACAGCAGTTTGGCACTCTTGGACAAGTTTTGTATTGAGAAGTAATAAAGAAAATTCTGGTGTAAAATATGCCACCCTCAACATTCATAAAACATGCCATACTTTAAAGGACCCAATCCTGTTCCTTTCCACAGAAGTGGAAGCTTTGCCATTGACTTCCGAGGAAGCAAGGTCAGCTACAAAATGATCAATTAAATAGGGTTCCAAGAATGATTTACTGTCTCCGCGATACTCATTTTCACCCCATTAGCGTTCCTTTTCGTTAGTGTGACCTTCAGTCTTGCATAGTGAAACGTTCATTGCTCCAAACCATGACATAACATGATGAGTGTACAACTGATAAGGCAATGGTCTGAATTAAATGAGATGGTACCAGGGGACAGGAACTTCCTGTACAGTCCAGTGGACTCCTGGCCCACACCACGAAATGGGTTTGGACACCCTCGTAGTATAAAAACTGTTTAATTCTAATAAATTAACTAATGTGTAGCTTTGAGGAGTCAAAATACCTTTTGTAAGATCCATTTGGTTGGTGATCGTTTTTAAAGCACTTCAGAGTCTAACTATAGCATCCAGACATACTTTTTTTTTTGTAGTGAGGGAAGGTTAATGTTAGTTTGCTTTTCCAAATAAAAATGTCTGGCTTTGGACCTATCAGACAAATAGAAAACAAAGGGCTAATCCCAGCGGAAGAGGAATTCAGTTATGAACCAGCTATATCACAGACCTTGGAAACCTTCCCTTGCAGTTGCCATTGAAAAACAGAGATGTTTGATGTAGTGACAGATGATAGTCTGTACTGTATTTTCCTTTTCTATTGCTGTTGGAATTGTATATTTAGTGAATTAGTTGTGATTGATGATAGTGTTTTAAGGACTTGCTAGTTCTTCCAGGGAAAAGATGGCATATTTTAACTATATTAATAGTTTGAGACTTAAGGATAGCACCATATATTTTTGTAATCTTTCAGCAGCGAAGCCACAATTTATACAAATGGATTCACTCTGTCTTTAGCTCAAGCAACTCTGACAAAAGATGTCATTTGAAGTAATGTTGCTCATCATTCAGAGATGCAAAAGCTTAAGGCTCCGTTGCTTTGATACGAAACTGCACTGGAGTTTTCAACTCTTTGCAAGATCATTATATGGTGTTAATGATAATTTAACTGTTTTATACAGCTCCAGAATAGACTGCCTTTGAACAAAATGGTGCTTATTTACTAATAGAAGGAGATACACTAACTTGAGAGTATGGGGGAGGAGAAAAGAAGCATTCCAGCAACAACTCAGAATTCCCTAAATGTCAGCTCTGAAGCAGTTAAGAGCAGTGCTACCATGCGTTCAGCCAAAATTGCCTATTTACAGGACAGTATATTAGATCCCTTTACAGCACCTTGGTAAGGAAGCTCATCATCGCAGGGTAATACCAAGGGCCGGGAGACATCTCTGACTTCGGTGTATTAGCTGGAATGGAGCCCAGTCCTGCACTTGCATCTGAATCCTCCCTTTTGTGGTGGTACCAGTAATTCATGTACAGGGACCCATCTCAGGGTGGGTAACAGTCACAAAAGCAGAGTGTACAAAGTCTTTAAGACACAGTCTGAGAACAATAACAGATTAAGACAGACATTCTGCCTTGAAAGCATATCTAACATTAGTGCTGCGCTGTGGGTTTGCTTCAGGGAGCCGTTGCTGTTTCCTCCACTGCCAGTGCTGACTTTGTGCTGGGCTTCTCCATCAGCCAGTCATCCCATCCTTTGGGACTGAAGTATTATAGATGGTCAGAAATTTATAATTTTTATTTGGAAGGAAATTTGTGGGGGGTTTTCTCAGGTTTTGCTTTAATTTTACATTGGAACAAGTTTTCAAAAATGCCCTCATGAAGGCACATCTGAGGAATGCTACGTGAGAATGCTGTTCCAGAAAGAAATGGAAGTTTCAGGGTGGCATTATTGGAAAATTGCGGGGAGATCTTCTTGAAATTGCTTTGTTGCTCGAACATTGTTCCATGAACTGGGACAGTAGTGTTCCGTAATCGTAGATAGATATAAAATGGCAGTCAAAATAGTATGCTGAGTTTCATTTGAATGATGTAGTTTAAATGTAATGGCAGTTACTACCTAGAACAGATTGAATCGTCTTGTTCTCTTGTTGAAAATGTCAAAGCAAAATCTCAAATTGCTTCAACACATGACAAACAGAAGACACTTTCAACAGGAAAATGAAGTGTCAAGCAGGTTCATTACAACAAGCTGACACAATTTCATGAGAAATTTCTCAGAAATTACATTCCTGGTGCGAAACTTATATCTGGCTGCTGGAAAAAAGCAGCGGAAAACCTGAAAGCTGGGTAATGAATGGTCCTCTGAGAACAGCAGAGAAATGTAGAAGCTGAGGAAAATGATCTCCGTTTTGAGCTGTTTTGCCAACAGTGTCCCAGTGGCTGAGGGGTGGGAGCACTGCTGATTCCTGCCTTGACAGTTGGATGGAGAAATTGCAGGAGAAAAGAAAATACCTCTCAGGAGCCGGTGTATAAGCAAGTAGTTCAGGCAGAGGCAGACAGAGTATCTGGATATTTGGGCAGCCCATCGGTATCGTGTCCGTGCAACTGTTCACAGAGAGCTTGTACTACCTTGTCCACCAAGGCTGGAGGGAGCGAGTTCCCCCTCCCACACACTTTGTCACTTCGTGGGTATTACCCTGCCTGAGAGGATGCTGATTTGTTAATGAAAATAGGGTGGGTTCCCCCCTTCTCCCGCTCCCTCTCCCCTCCCATTTGTTGTTGGGGTTTTTTTCTATTTTTTTCTTGATTTAAGGATTATCTTCACTTTTTAAAAAAGGATGGAGGAATTATACTGAAGGATTAAATCCTTATCTGCAGCCATTCGAAGTGCCTGTGGGACTGTTTAATCTCGCATTTCAGGGAATCGGGAAGCGAGGCCTCCTGCAGTTTCTGCTGCAGACAGTGTAACCTGTGCCCAGGTGACCTGCGGGAAGGTACAATCTCTCACTTACTCTGCTGTCAGGATTATTTCATGCTCCTCTGATATAAATGACTGGTGTGTTGACAGCCTGCTTTGCGATGGTCACATGGATTCAAACTAGTATGGTCCCCAAGACATTTTTTGGGCCATGTCTTCACTGTTCCGTTGCTTTAGTGTTGCCAAAAGGTCTTTGAATTGTTTCTGTGGGAAGTGAATTTGTTCCTCTCAGCTGTGCTGCGTGTCACTGGGCTTGTTAACGAGGCTGCACAGGGGTGCACCAGTGGGCACTGGAATGACATTTGTCTTTGCGCTTTTTGTACCTTTAGCTCTCTGTGCAGCCTTTAGTCATGTTCCTCTTGGAGGTTTGCTTGCCGTTCTTTGCACCTCCACTGACCATTACATATTTTCAAGGAATACGTTGGTCTTAAAATATTTTATGTGTATTGTTGAGTATTTGTCTCCTGTAAAACTTTGTGCGTGGGGATGAGGGCGTGCCTACTGACTTAGGATGTGAACCATTTATTTGGAACTTACTTTATCAAAGCTATGAAGTTTTCCCTAGCATCTTTCTTTGAGGCAGTGCTTTGCGCATGTTCGGTGTAGTTTTGTGAAAACGAAATTGTGTTCTTGGATCAGAAAACTCCCCTGTGTTTGACAGTAGATGACACTGAAAGACTGGGGTCCCACAGTGATCACCAGGGAGCTCTTCTGCTCCCCATCAGCTGGTATGAACTCTGATGAAAGTGGTGAAAGGCAGCAATGCTGACTCTGAAAATGGGTCATCCCGCCAGAGATTTCTATGGATGCTACTTTTTTTTGTTAATTCTTTTAAATTCTTTGACTCACATAAAATGACACATTTCATGGGATAACTATCTTCTTCATTTCTTAAAGAAGTGTTTTTCATCAGAAGATTTACATTTTCTTTATCTTCAGTCATGAGGCAGCATAAACAGTAGCGAGTGCCTCTGTGATTTTTCTACATGCCTACGTTTTGCCCGCTTTTATTAATTTTCCTGCTCATCCAACCAATAATGGCATGATTCAGCCCAGTTTTTTCTTAACAATGCTACGTGTGCTGAGGGACTAATACAATTCAAAACTTCTTCAGTGGTAAAATTATAAAGAATAATACCAAAACCTGGCGGAATGTGTTTTGCAGCTTTTGAAGGCAAATTAGAGACAAAGAACCTACATAAATATTGCATAAACATTTTATGAAAAGGTTTTCCTTGTCAAGTACAGTAACATTTTTCATTATTGTAGAAAGCTTTGGAAGTCAGAATGCTAATCCAAGGAATGCATTAGAATTAATAGGCTGGATGGAGCAGAGTGAAGCCTACTCATTAAACCCCTATGGAGTGAAATCAATTGGCAAGAGATGTCTTAACAGAAGTTCCATGTTTCTGACTTGCGAATGTTGTTAATCTAAAAAACTTAACAATTGAAATTCCATCTAAAAATTTTCTGTGGTATGG
>NW_010413394.1:50082-79607 GCF_000710305.1 Buceros rhinoceros silvestris | reverse complement strand
CTGCTGAACATCAAAGCAGGCTGAGCTGTTGCACTGTGCAACATTAATCCTGTCCAAGTTTTAAGTGGTCTTTACTGCCTTTGAGTCTGCAAGTGAAATACGTTTTTAATGTTGATCTTCAGTAGCTTCGTCCTCTTCTTTGAGAAACTACACAGAAATGTTTGGTCCGTAACAAAGGCTTTGACTCAGGGCTGTCTCAGGACACAGGTAAGCCATGCAGTTGCTTGAAAGAGCAAACCAAGAGAGGTGGCAGAATGGCACCAGCTTCTCCTTCGCCAGATTGTGGTGTACACTGGCTGGAGGCTGCTGTCAAGCTTGGAGGTGGCTTTTCCCTGCCCCAAAAGTGCACCCATTATTTTGCCTAGAAATGGTACACAGGTGCTTAACACGTAGCTCAGCTGGCATTCATCGTCCGCAATAACTCTCTTGTGATACCCTATATTTAATACAAAGGTTTTTGTTTCAGAAAATAATTGATTGCTTTGTATTTTATTAAAACAACGCATAAAATCCGCTCCATGATAATTCATGTAGCTGGGCTTGTGCGGTGAAGCAGTAGTTCACTGTGCACCAGTGGTCAAATTGATCATGGAATATTAATTGGCTGTGGACTGCAGGGTTTTGGTACTCTGGCTTCAGGTTGACAAGAATGATGGCTTTCATTTGCATGCAAAGTCTCCAACTGTCCCTTCAAGATGGATGATGGGATCTGGCTTCATCTGTCACCACTTCTTTTTTATAAGACAGAAAGAAAAAAGAATTTAAAAAGCCGAAAGATAAAATGTCATAAAATGTTCTTTGCAGATCTCCTTGAAATAGAGAGTAATTTCAAGCATCTTACTTCTGCTCAGAGTCCAAGAGAAACATTTTGAGTGCAGATGAAATTATGTGTCCTTTGTGCTAAGTACACTCCATTCATTAAATAAACCATACTCCATTGGAGATTTTCATGTGTTATATTGCAGGGAAATGTAATTCACATTTAGTAACAATTTATTACACTTTTTTCTCTACTTCAGAGGAAACTCATGCTTGCTTCATAAAAGAAAGCTGCATGATACACATTTAGGAATGGAATAAAATGATCATGCATAATCTAATCCAATCTGTGAAATTTAGAAATGCACTGAAAAGGAAGGACTGTTGGCAACCACAGGAGTAACAAAGCTTGATAGCATTAGTGCAGGGAGAGCCCTGCTAACACAGATTTCTTCTACTTTCCAGCACCCACCTCACAATGACTCCAGCGACAGCATTGATAGTAACCCGTAGCATCAGTGTCACTGAACGTTTCACATCAGGAGATGCACAACTGTCAGCTGCCACCGGCATTTAACATGTATATTGCAGTAGTGTTAAGTGTTCAGCCCTGTTGTAATTACTTTGTGATGGGCATCTTGTGGGATTTTGCCATCTGTGCTTCAGCAGTGTGCAATCTATGCTATCGTTTCTATTCCATACCAGTCCTCCTAAGTCATACTCTGTTGCATAATTTCCACCACAGTCTCACCATTTCATTTTCTACAGACCTACCTGACTTGATTGCCTTAAGAAGAGAGAAGAAGGTCCCACACCAATCTAAAAACTAGAAGACTGCAAAACCAAAATCTGGTTCATGCTACTTTTCTTAACATTTCCATGAATTCAGCAGAGTTCATCTAGTACCGGATGCCCCGGCTCTTCTCTCCAAAGCAGTGTGGCTATCTCCATGCACTCTGATAGCTTCCTCTGTGCAGTAGCTGAAGACGTGAGAAGACTGGCCTACACTTCTGAACACTTCATGTTCAGAGGTGATTTCTCAGCTGGAGTTGCCAGCTGCTGTTAGGAGTTTTAAGCAGTTACTGTGGGCTGCAAGGTCGTGCCTGCAGCAGAAGCTGTGGGAGTAGCTGGCAAGAACAGGACAGACAGAGCTAGTAGTTCAGGGTTTTGAGTGCTCTCAAAGTCGAGGGGGCTACAGTCATGGCCAGCTTCTTCTTGGTGCCAGTAGTGTGACCGGTCAAACAGGGGTCTGTTCCAAGTCATTGAGGACTTACTGGGTTAGAATCAAAACCACCAGTAATGATCCAAGAGCATTTGAGTGCCTCGATATTAATTTCCCTTGCGAGCTGCATTTCAGCATGGACACAGTATCTTCCTGTTGTCCTTCTTTCTATGTCATAAAAAGAATTCATGTGATGAATTTCAATTATTTACTGCTAATATAAAAATGCTAAACTCCTTCTTGCAGAAAATTGTCCCACAAAGGCAGAGCAAACAGTGCATCAAGGCACTGCTGATCCTAGGTACAGTTTGCAAAAAGTGATATTCATGGTGATGGTGGCAGAGGAGGAGGCATCCAGTTGCCTTATCATTTCACCCCATTGTCCCAAAAGATGCATTTTGTGCTTGAATAGTAATAAATTTAGAAAAACTCCATCCCTGGTTAATGAATCCTGGCTTCCACACAGCTTCTGAGTATACCGAGTTTGAGTTTGTTGAGAATAAGTGTTCAGTGTTTATTTTCAAAGGTGGAAACATTTATCCTTTGACAACATTTTGTTGCAATGGCTTTATTTCTGTTACAGCAAACGGCAGGTGGAGGTGCAGTCGTTTTGTCAGCTGGATACTGTGGTGAAGGAAAAGTAGCAGAACAGCCACAGGCTGGGAAAGTGGTTTTTGACTGACTCGTAGAACAGACTACATACAGCTAATCAGGGAACAGCGTTCCTGTATAAACACAGCCTCACGAAGTTGCATTTTTATCAATGAGTTGCTTTCTGTGGTTTTCCACTGCTTTTCACCTTGTGTGGCAACTTAACTGCTATGCCAAGAAAATGGAAAGCGTTTGTTCTGATCTGATAGCGGGACTTGTGGGTGAACGCGTGTTAGGGCTCAGTCCACGGAGGATACTTATTACAAGTCTGGGTGGGAACCCTTGGCTCTTTAGACAAGCTTTTGACTCTGCAAGTGCACAGTTCAGTCCCTGGCTGCCAAGACTTTAGCTGTCACATTTGCATTTACATCTGCACAACTGGCTCGCACATTTGCTTAGGTGTAAGCAGCAACATGAAAGATAAAGCAGTAGCAGGTCAGGCCTGAAGCATTTTACTGTCAGCCATTGAGAAATCTGTTGGCAGAAGCTGCTATTTCGGATGAGCTGAAGACAGTCAGGTGCGTATTTTTTAAGAGGTGTAATGCTGAGCTTCTCTTAGCAACATGTGCCCTCTGGTTAACGTATTGATCTAGTGTTTTGCAAGCAGTTAGTTCCGTCTTCATCTATAGTGTGAAAGTTGCAACGTCACTGCCAAGATTTTTAGATGCCAAAGTAGATCTAGGCCATGCCTGGAAGCGTGTCTGTTTGAACTAGAAGTGAACAAAAGCTTAACTTTGAGTATGAACTAGCGTCAGCTTAAGGATTTGGCATGCTGCTGTTTGCCCCAGGGGATGCTATTCAAACAGATCAGTTCTGCTGTCAAAAGGTTAGCCAGATTCTTGATGGAATGATACTAGAGGCTCAGTAATAATTAATGGTGGGAAAATGCCAGATTCTTTGATTGAAGGAAGTAGGTTGGCATGTAATTGTCTCATAGAAGATTTGAAACAATTTTGTTAGATTCCCTGCATTCTGCTTCGTATCTGGATAATTTTCCCTTTCATCATTGCAAATTACGTGAACAAGTGTACAGGAGGCACATCAATAGCAAAATTATAGAACAGCAAAGGTACTTTGGGTGCTCACCACAGGAAGAGGAAAAGTCATTATCCATCCTGAGGAAGAAGAAAACCTTTCCCCAGCATTTGGCCAGTTCTTAGCCACATGTGAGTTAACATTTTTCGCGTTCTGCCTTCATCTTCCTTAGAAGAGTTAGAAGGTCTAGCAAACATTCCAGCTGCGCTGGGGCACAAGAAAGAGGTCCTTCAAATCATAAGCAGCTGGATTTCAGTGCATGACCTGGTGCTGACTGGCTTCACACTGGCACCAGTTCAGGCCCCTGGAGTGCAGGTGATGCCTGTTTGTGCAGAGCATGTCTTTGCGTGGCACAGGAGGAGGGTGATCTGCAGTAAATTCAGAAATTGTGTTTAGCTGAGCCACTCAGAATTGGTATTAAGAGAGTTGTAACAACAACATAGGCTGTCTGTCTCTCACTGTGGTTGCCGTAAAAGAAGTCTGACTGGAGTGGGGAGAGTACTGTGAGGCTGTTACAGAGGGAAGGTAGGAAATAGCATAGGGAAATAAAGCCGAAGGACTGAAGGAACTGGTGCTTACTGAGGTGCCTGGTAGTTTTTCTAGCCGCATTGCCCTGTGCGGTGAGTCATGCTCTCCCTTGTCTGCTAAAGATCACTGCGTAACTCTTTGGAGAGACTGAATCTTTTACAGATCTCTTCTGTGGTTTTCTGAGGCGCTTCTCCTGGGTCAGCATGTTCCTTGTGCCTTTGAAAAAGAGAGAGTAGAAGTATCACGTGTTCTGGGAAAGAAAATGCACCTGGATGAACAGTTGCAGAGGATCAAATCAGTGTATTCATTTGTACAACACTGTGCATTTAAATCTCTTATGGAAAAACCCCAGGACAAGTGTGGCTGGAATCACAGCAACTTGATTGTTGTTTTAAAGTTTTTGTATTACTTTCTGATGTGGTGAATATAAACATAGCAGGAAACAGCACTTTTAAGCAGTCTCCTGGCAGTCTGGCTGCTAAACAGCCTCTGGCCATGTCCACCAGGCTCTTACGGGAGGCGTATGTGTTGCCAGGTACCTCTGGGTAAAGAAATGACTTTCCAGCTTGTCATCCAGAAGCTGTGACTTTAGGCAATGCCCCAGGTAGCCTGATGTTACCCTGGGATAAAGCGCAGGAGCCTGGTGTGAGCCCTCTTCTGAGTTTCAGTAGTTTCAGCTGATACGTGCACAAACAAGTGTAGCCAAAGCTGTCCCAGCCTGTTCAAGAGATGAAATCCTGGAACGGTGAGTAAAGGCGAAGAAACCCCTTGGTGCGCTGCGTTGTCAGACCTAATCTCTTGCAAAGGCAGGTCTGTCTGCGTGGCTGCAGGAACTGTTGCTTTGGGGATCTGATAGTCTCCCTGTTCTACTGGATTCACCGTGTAAGTACTGCTGCTCAGACAGCCCAGGGGCATGGCCTGGTCCAAGGGGTGAAGTAGACAGCTCCATCCCGGCTCCTCCTGATCATATTCGTATTTCTTTGCAGAAGTACTGCTGTATGTTTAGTAATGGGAAGAGTGTTTGCAGTGCATTTAGTTGTTTAAAGAGGTTCTGTGGGAGGTGAAGTAAGAGTTAGTCAATTATGCATAATACTGTTAGCTTTATTAAAGACCTATTGATACAGTAAGAGCATTATCTTTTTGTTCTGCTTCCCCTTCTAGCAAGGCTGGAAATCAGTGTGCCACACATCTATAAAACTGTTACGAGAATTAAAGAAACTTCTGTTAGAGCAATGGGCATTTGAATAAAGGTTATTTATGGACTTCTGTCAAGTACAGAGATCGTGGAAGATTAGAATCCCTCGTAGTGCAGAATATCTTGTACTGCCTTACTGTTTGAGAAGGACCAAAAGTGAATTTCATAAGGTGAAAAAGTGATCTGATGTCTGACCTCTAAAATAAGAACGGCTTTTGTTTCTGTAAACACATACGACATTGAAGAGCCAACAGTTCATTGCCTTCGAGACTCGAGATCCCTTTGGGCCATTTCAGTTCCTGCATAAAGAGCTCTGACAGGCTGCCAGTTCATTATAATGATTACTCTCAAAAAACAATATGGCAAGATATAACCATTTAAAATGACACGCAGGAGCACATCTAGAGAACATTGGAAGACTGCAAGTAAAGCTGAAGGAAACTGGGAGGAGCCCAGGTCGGATTGGGTTGCAAATAGCTGCTTGTCTCTGGCAGGAGCCGTTCTCTTCTCTCCGTGCCGAGCATCTGGGCTACTGCTGCATTTAGATACAGACCAATGTGTTGCCTTCCGAAGTCTGAACTGTGCACTTCCTAGGCCAAAAGGCATTTTCTGGAGATTTTTAGCTCATTCTTTTAAGAAGTTACTGACCTCAATTGCACAGAAGCAGTTAAGAACATCGTTAAATTTTAATACCTTTGTAGTACTTCCTTTTCCTCTGTCCTTCCAGGAGATGTTGTGAGAAAGTCTGCCTAGACAGTATAGAAACCAAAACCAAAATTGCAGAGAATCAATATGGTCAGGTTGTGACCCTAGTGATGAGTTCCCCCTCTGCAGATGCCAAGGCCAGACATTAGACTACCTCTAATTTTCTGTGATGAGCTGTGAAAAAATGGCAAACAATACCTTCTTGCTGACTTATTTATTGGCAGGGGTTTTTCATGCGAGGAATTCAAAAAGCAGAGCTCTTACACATACCGAACAACAAATATGGCAGTACTGAAAATGTACTCTCACCCTTGTGTTCCCCCTTACCAAATGTTCTGGGCTATCGGCATATTGGGACTTTTTTCATGGAGTGTTGGGAATGGCTTTGCTTGAAGGAGGTGTGAGAAACTTACTGTTTGAATTAGGGTGGGATTTGTGGAGACGCTGGAGAAATAGTTATCCATCTCCACGTGGGTACAATGGGATTTTAGGAGTTTAGAAGTTTTCAGCTTTGGTTAGTATTTAAATTCCTTAAAAACCGAGTGGTTGGACCATACTTACACAGGTAGGTTGGGCAGTACTTGCGTCTTACTCTCTAATGACATTCAGATGACTTAGGTATGTTAGCACAGCAAATTAATCATTTGTTTCTGCCAGAAATTGTCTACTCACAGGATAATCCCTAAATAATGTGATTGTACAGGTAGCCTTGATGTTGCTTCTGGGTCAGTCTTGTGACTTTGCACTGAAAGAGCATTTTTGAACTGCTGAATTCTCATTAACAGAATTTCCTATTTATCTTTCACTCTGAACCCTGCTTGTGGATTCATTCTTATTAACACGCAGTTTTGGAGGTTCCTGTGTTGTCCTTGTGGGTAAACTGTGCAAGGATTTCATCTTACAAACACACACGATTTTGGTCTGAAATGTTGGCGGCTGACTCGTTACCAAAATGCCTGGTTTGTGATAAGCAAAGCATGGCTGGAACACCAGTGGAAGGGACTGCACTTTCATTTAGATGGAACTGGGGAGGTGGGTTGTGCTGACAATCACTTCTTAAGGAGTCTAAAAAATAGTGTCATCTGTAAAGCAAAATCAAGCAGGTATTTCTTTAATACAGTTTGTCGTTTCTGTAGTTGTGGGTGTAAAAATGTTTTGTACCTTGTTTCTGTTTTGTTTTGTTTTTTGGTAGCAGAATAATTCAGCTACCCCCAGTTCTCTGCAGCTGTCATTTGATAGGTGGTTATCAGAGACTCGTTAGCGAAATGTGTGACTACTTCAGCCAGCTTGTTTTAAAGTCCTCAGGAAGGTGTGCTGAACCACTGACTGCTCGAGCAGACTGGGGAATGCTGTCCTCCCGGCACACCAGCGGCTCAGGCTGAGCTGGGAGTATGGGTTAGTATCGTGCAGAGCTCAAGCTCCCTCCTCTTAGTTTAGGGGTACTTGCTGCCCCAACCACAGACAGCTTCCAGCCTGAGCTACCTGACATCTGGGTAGGTTCGTTTCTTATCGAATTAGTAAGTGCTGAGGCTTCTGAGGAGATGAGGGCAATTTTGCCTTAGTCCTTAATTGAAAAATGCAAATTAATTACAAACTCAGATGAAACAGTTTCAGGTGATGAATTTTAACTGGAAAAGTTTCGAAGTAATTTTGAAATGTTTAATTTCATGTGGTGCAAAATGCTGTGTTTGGATGAAAACAGTTCTCCCCATCTCCAGGAATGCTCAGTCATTTATTTCAAGCCAGCCCCAACTTACAAAACCTATTTGTGCTGTCTGGCACTAAGCCTTCGAACCAGATCGTGGAGCCTGCGCCTGTAGCTGTGCTTTTCAGCAGCAGTATTACCAGTTATCCTCTCTCAGAGGGAGGTACTTCTGTTAGCAGGAGGCAGCATCCCCACTCAGGCTTTGAGAAGAGGGTCTAGGTGCCCCACTTGGTTGGGTGGGAGTGTAAGCTGGGTGTGAAGCAGCACAGATAAATCAGACAAAATCATGTGCTTAGATGTGTTGTGACACTGATCCAGATTTGGTTGGCATTTCAAATTAATTGTGTTAATTTTGCAAGTTGAGGATCTGAAATGCTTGATCTAGTTGTTGTATGTAGATTAAAAGTGAGAAATAGAGTTTGTTTTGAGATTTGTATTAAAAATTTAAGTCTTGAAACAGCTCATTTCTGTGGCATCAGTGGGCCATCACAGCCACCGGGAAAGCGGTAGCTTGTGGGCACTGTAACAGCCATATTATGTAATAAATGTTTACATGCCATCAAGTGTACAAACATTTGATTGCTTACATGACAGAGCATTGTCATTGGTCTCAATTTTTCCATTACATTTTCTCATTTTCTTTTCTAGCTTTACTCACAGACAAACCTCCAAAGCCATTGTTCCCCATGGAGAACCAGCCAACTGTTATAGATGTCCAGCTGGGTAAGTCCCCTTCTGGGAATAATAGATCCTAAACTTCCACTCTGGTAGCAGATGGGAAAAACTGAAAGTGGTAAGAAAGGTTCAGTGATACTGTTACATGCAAATCAATTTGCAGCCTCTCATGTATAACTGTAGAATTTACTGCTATGGCAATTTAAGGGGATGAACTTGTGTGTCATCAGGGGATGGCAGTACTAATTGGTTACCTTGGATATTGAATATAAAGTGCTGCTGCTCTTTTTAAGGTATGATTAATAGAGTAGTGTATGTCTGCATTGATGCTGTATTGATCAGTTGATGTTCACCCTGTCAAATATTGTCATGAAAGAAGTGATGCTTCCTTTAAAAGTTACTGTAGAACAGTGCAGTTTCCGGTTGTTCTGAATGCTTACCAGAGAGGGCTTTTGACTAAAGTGCTTCTATGCTTTTCTCACTCCAGTTATATATTCTTCTGTGAGTGCACATCTCTGAATCTCAGCTGGCAGCCTTCATTTTCTCTAATGTTGAGAAACTCTAATGTTAGAGTTGTGCTAGCTTTGGGGAACTGTGGGTCATCTTGGTGCTGGAAGAACTGCTCAGCTTTGAAGTTCCAGAGGTATTTTTGCAGTGACTTGAAAATAGATTTCTTATTTTGAGAGGCAGAATTGGAGTTGCTGTTGAGGACTGTAGTGCCATGAGCTTAAATTACAAGAGACGTGTTGCACATGTGGATTATTCACTGTGTTGAAGCTGTGGCGTTTTCCTTCTTGAGCTTGACTCTTCTTTCTTTTGTAGCAAAGCTGGCAAGGATTCGGTGGTGGAATGATGTTTAAATGCAGGCAGGGTCAGAATGAAACATTTTAAGTTGGCTGATAACGTTGTGGTAAAAATATTTGGTTTTGTGAAACCCTACAGGGTCCTACTTGAGCTGAGTACAAAAGCACATCCTTGTTTTTAAACCAGGTGCTTGACAATTTCAGTGAAGCACTTAAGATGCTATGAAGTGTTTAAAAATGGAGCTTGAATTCTCGGATGTGGTTGTTGAATGGCATTATGAATCATTTGTGACTTTAGCTAATCTTAAAGGTGAGCTCGCTCTCATATACCTGAATTGACTCGGGAGTCCATAAGGGCTTGCACAGGGAAGACGGCGGAGGATCTGGGAAGGAGCCAGTGCCAGATGCATTCTGCAGACAGGAGCATATGTGCGTATCCAGGTTTCCCCCCACAGGACTCGCATGTCTGTGGCTGAGCAGAAACTGGCCCTACAAGGGGAAAACACAAAATGGCTCTGAAGCCACAGTGAAAAGCCCGCCAGAATTGACGGCAAAACACAGCCATCGTTTGGCTCAGCCCAAAAGGCTGAATTCAGTCTCCTGGTCCAGCTTCTTAAAAGTCAACATTCTAATTCTTTCCTTTGGGAGCAAACGGTCCCTGCATACATCTGTGTAATAAAGTACACATCTCTGTTTCCTGCATTTTTATTTCATCTTCATTTTCTCTTCCATGTTCCCTTGTTCCATCAGGACTCTGTTGTTTTTGCACTAAATTTTTGCGTGAAAACATTTTGTTCTGACTGATTAAAAAGAGGTTTGATTAAAAAATGAAAACAAACAAACCTCCTGCTCTCCTTGGAGATACGGCTCAGTAATAGGATTTTGGAATATCTCTAGAGGGAAGTAAAAATCTTACATCTTTATGTGCTGGAATGTAATCCATTAGTTGTCCCCTAAGATCAGGGAATTTACATAAGGTACTTTTTTTCTGATGTGTTACTGGGGTTGGTTATTGCCACTAAACCATATTCATTTTATGTGTAAATAATCAATCCTTATGAAAGAACCTGCACTTATTTCTTTAACATACAATGAAGTTCATTGATTTCCCTCTTGATTTTAAATGGCAAATAGGTAGAGCTAGAGAATTCTCAAGGAGCACCTTCTTTTTGCAGAGTCTGCCTGCAGCTTTGGGCTGGGAGCCTGTACTGACCTTTTGCAATATGCTGCAAACCCTCACTATGTACTAGAGCTTTGCAGGAAAGAGAATCATTTGATTGCAGCCAAGTAACAGAGGAGAAAGTTGTATGTAAGGTCATGTGCTGGAATGCTTTTTTGAAATCTTGTTAAGCTCTGAGGAGTCTTGAACAAGTGACTTTCTTCAGTATTTTATTAGAAATCAAAGCAAAGTTTCTGTGCTTTACAGGGCCCTTAGCCCACGGAGTCAAATCACCCAATTCAGCTGCTTTCTCAGTGGTTGTGCCGGAGTGAACGTGCCACTAAACTACAAAAGAAATGGAGTTTAATCCATCTCCTTGTTCTGCAGAGATTATTTTAGCTTTCTAATGGAGAACTAATCTTTAAAGAAATAGCTGTCTTTGCTCTGTAAGCATAGGAGATTAATAATTATTTATTGTCTTTATCCTTAACGATAAGCAGAATGCAGTGCAAAATCTTCCTTGAACTGTAGGCAGTGGCCTAACTGTTTAGCAGCTTATTTGACCTGGTTGCAGACTTCAGTACTCGCCTTTTGGCTTGAAACTTTTATAAGAAGATTCAAATGGAAATAGGTGTGCACAATTCTTATTGACAGTGGAAAAAAGAATTCCTTCAGGCTGCAAACATGGACCAGAGCTTGCCTTGTTCTTCTTAAGGAGCATGAATGTACTTTTTGCTTTTTCTGTTTTCCTTTGGAATGTGACAGAGATCAAAACCAACCCCATCAAGGTTAGAGAGAAGCAGAAACTGGAACTTTCTTCTTTCTTGTTTTCTGTATTTGCTTGTGCTGGAGAAACGGAGCCAGAGAGAAGCTTGTTGACAGGAGGCCCAAAGAGCATCCCAGAGGACCAGAGAAATAGTCCAAAAGAGTTTCACTGTCTCAGATGCTTTACCAGGTCAGATAAGCACTTCATCTCTGGGCCAGCCTAGAAAATAATGATGGAACTTTTAAAATTGTTCATTTGCTGCTTCCTTTTCATAAAAACAAAACTAAAAAAAAACCCCAGACCTTTTAATTTGTTTTCTAGCTCTTTGCATTGGAGTCAACATAGTAATAGTTCTTGCTTGCATAATATGCAGCACATTTAATCCTATTATATCTTCGTTTTAAAAAATACTGTTTATTCATACAATAGAGTATGTTTTTAGCAAATATATGCCATTAATCTGATAATACATTCATCCTAAAAAAAGATATCCCTGAGCTGTCTTCAGGACATTAAAATCAGCTTTGATAGTATGAGCCAGAATATATTAGGTCTTCTGCCCAGGAGATGGTTTGGCTTTAGCAGAAGGCCCTTAAGATTGCATATGAAGAGTTTTGTGCCATAAGTCTGTACTCCCACAAACTGTTTGTAAAAATGTGACTGTCTCCCTTGTAAAGCTCTGAATGTGAATTGATTAAAGTTTATGCCGCTGTGATTAGAAGTAGTTTTTCAAAATCCCCTTTTTTTAAAGCAGGAACTTGTTGTGGCTTCGATCGACCATATAAACCTAAGTGTGTTCATGAATCATTCATAACAAATCCCTGAGGCTAGAGAACACTAGATGTGATTTAGAAAGGTGAAGATCAAAACCTCAGCCAGAAGTTGTGAGGCCAGAAGTTTTAAAGATCATGGAATCACAGAATGCTTTGGGTTGGGAGGGACCTTCAAAGGTCGTCTAGTCTTCAGCCCCCCTGCAGCATGCAGGGACATCTTAAACCAGAGCAGGTTGCTCAGAGCCTCATTCAACCTGATCTGGAATGTTCCCAGGGATGGGGCATCTGCCACCTCTCTGGACGACCTGGGCCAGTGTTTCACCACCCTCAGCGTAAAAAATTTCTTCGTTGTATCTAGTCTAAATCTCCCTCTTTTAATTAAAACCACAGAGTATCCAAAAAGCTAAAAATACAATATAAAAATAGAATCTAACCCTGTCAGTTAATTCTGTACAATGTGTTACAGTGACTGCGTTGTTAAGTTAGTCTTTTCCTCATGGATGAGTTAGTTGAGGTTGGAATGAATGTTTACGTGTTTGTGTTTATATTAATTGAATGTATTATTTATGTATCATTTGCTTTTCAACTGTGCCCTGGCTTTGTTTTCAGGCATTTGCTTAAGAAATGTGGTAGGAGTCTTAGAAAACAAAACAAGAAACATCCACGTTAATTCATTTACGGAACAGGGAAAATGTCAAGGGGTTTAACTCACTTTTGTTGTCGTAGTTTCTCTGCTTCTAAAGATGCTGAGGAAAGAATACACATAGTTTATGAGGACTCTCATTTTTCCTAACAGCTGACCTGTTCAGAAAGATTTTGTTTCTGGAAGATTTAACAGTGCAATTCCTTGGGACTAGTTATTAAGCAGATCAATAGAGCTACTGCAAAGTAAGTGCAAGGGAGTATACGAAGTTGCATATGCTGACGGGTATGGGACTAGAACAAAAATAGTTAAATTAAAAAAAAATCCTTTTTCTTCAAAACACTGGCTGGGAGGACTTGTTTGGGAAGTGAAAATCTATGCGTTTGCTGACATTTTTAAGATACTGCATTAACTGACCACAGTCTTAATTTTCATCAAGACCCCACTTCTCTCCTTGAAAATAAAAACTAATGATTAAAAAACCCCGATCTTTTGGAGACATACATTTCATAGCAAGCCTGTCTGTCCAGCAGTGTCTGTTACTACTGATTTACTGATAAAATTATGCTTTCTTCATATTTAAAGATACAGGGATTTGAGAAACGTCTTAGTTGAATAGGGTGGTAATCTTGGACAAAAACAATACAAAAATTTTGAACGGTAAAGTAATTCAAACAAACCCAGTGATTTGAAAATGAACTTGGGGAGGAATTCTCATTAGTGTGTTTGCAGTGTGAAAAGAGCACTGAGAGCCTTCCGTGGTCAGGCCTCTGACTGTTGTGCACAAGCCTTTTGATTTGCTCTTTGATTACGTGATCACGTCTGAGGACTCCTCAGGGATGTACGTATGAAAAACAGATATCTTAGGTGTTGGTGGCCACACGCTGCCCTTCTGCCTGCCTTTCCCTCAGCTCCCAGCAGGCACTCTGCAGCCCAGTGCTTAGCAGGGGCTCTCAGATGGAGATGGGTTTTCCATCCTTTGGGATCCATAGGATTGGCACAGATAGAAAGGAAGATTTGGCACTTTCCAAATTTTTTGTTTGTATTTTTGTAAACAAGGAACATAATCAACATTCTATATACTCTGAGGACAAAATGACATTGTCTTTATAGAAAAAATTGATTAATTGATGTCAGATACATACCCTTGGAGTTAGGTTTGAAACAGCAATACTTTAGATAAATCTGTTGTGTTCTTTTTAGAAGTAGTAAAGAAGAAACACTTCAGTACATCCTGGCTTGCAGTTGTTTGATGGCATTCATCCAAGGGCATTAGCTAACCTACGATGACTGAGGACTGCCTCAAATCATCGTGCACCAGTAATACTTTGTCTGAAAGTGGTGACCACTGTGTGGGGTGTCCGGGTCATGCATCTTCAGCATTTCACTAGGACTAAGCTGTCATTCACAAATACAACTATCACTTCAACCACCACAGACGTGCAGCTACGCTGAATTTGGCTCAGGGATCTTTTGTTTGGTTTCTAATCTACTGCATTTAACTTGTGTCTGAGAAATAGGCACATCATTGTTTCTGCAAAAACATTCACGGGGGACAAAGTAGAAAAGGTAGTCTTAGTGGAGAGCAGAGGATTAGGGCTGTTGAGAAGAGCTGGGGGGGTTTTTTGTTCTGCTGTAGTTCTCCGGACCTTGGCCAGGACTCTGTGTCCTCTGTTAAAGTGAGGATAGTACTTCTCAGGTTTCCGGGAATGTTGTAGGATCACCTGGCACTGGGGAAGTGCTCTGAGAAGGGCGAGGAGGAGTCCAGATAGGGAAGGCTTTGACCAGATTTTTTTCCTCAGGACCTTGCCTTTCTGAGCCTGCTGCAAACGGAGACACGTTTGACTGCACAGTCCACAGACATATGCTATTGTGCATTGAAAGTCAGGCGATGTTAATGTTCCAGAAAAGAGAACCACAGGGCAAAGTTTGCACCATTTTCCGTGCTTGTTAGAAACGCTGTCACTGGGAGGAATTCATGATCTGCCATTTTACATTCTCTCTACAGTGTTTGTCATATGAATGAGTTATTAGGATGTGAATGCCTCATATATTCTGTGAATTACAGAGTAGAAACATTCAGCACTACTATTTTGACCTTTTCAGCATTCTGTGATTTGCTGGGCATGCCATTCCACATCTCTTGTTTATGGCCTCACTAAAATGTAGGGATGGAGCCGACTGGGAAAACAGTCAAAATATACCGGGCTGCGAAAGGTCAGGGTCGTGCATCACGGTGCTGCTGTTCAGTGGGCAGTGAAGATTAAAATCTGGACTAACCGCTCTCATGATTTTTCCTTCTTCACTGAAAAATAATAGAAAATTGTACTTTGTAATCTATTCCAAAGGGAACAGTGCAGAAGATGAAGAGTGGTATAATTTTTGTTTCTTGAAATTTCAGTATCGTAATGTCATGATCTTAGAGGCCATGAAAATCAAAGCTGTCACAGAACTCCAAAAGAAATGAGATGGAATTCTACTCACCAAGTCTTTGCTTCATTTAATTCACGTTTGATAAATGTTGCTCTTAACTTCATCCTCCCTACCCTTGTGTTTGTCTCTATTGTACAGAAACAAATAGCTTGTAGTAGGTGATTGAACTTTGACCATTAAAACTAGGTTGATTTACTGTACTCGTGTTAGACATTTCAGTCCAGTGCAGACCAAATGAAAGAGAGTAAAAGCAAGATTTCTTCTGAAGGGAAGAGATACCTTTATTGCCTGCTGAAGACATTATGTGATTTCTTAGTACCACTAATCAGCTGGAAAGTAAAAATACGGAGAGAGTAACCTGTGGAAAGGTGCACTGTTGTCTGCCACACGTTTTATTTTAACGAACCAGCCTTACAGTAAACGATGATGCTAGCTTTCTAGTACTGAGTACTTTTTTGTTATCTACTTGTACTCTGTGGGAAACTTGTTAATTTTGTTGTTTGGCCCTAGTCCCATGATCAGATAAACATGGTTTGTCATGAAAACATCCACAGTCAGGTGGGCAGTTACCTCACCTTAGAGGAGCATAGGATTAACCACTCAATTCTTTGAGCAATGCTTTATATTGCTCAAATGGACATTCCAGTCATGGTCTTGCACACTGCATTAATTAAGGACGTAAATTTGATTTTACATCTAACAGAGTCTAAAATGTAAGTGAACTGTGTATGCCGGTGCTCAGCACTGCACTCGGTGATGAAGTTTGCAAATGGCGCTAGAGGCTTTACTGGTCAAGTGTTAGGTAATTCTTTGCAAACTCAAAGTGGTTTTCACTTTTCTCTCTTCAAGCTTAGTGGTTTGAGTTGAGAATCTTAAGGTGCAGTAATTTTTATTTTTAAAAAAACCCTGGTGTGTTGAGTGTGCTTTGTCACTGCTAGTGGTCTTAGTAAATAGTAACAAATAATGTATTCTGTGAATTTTAGCTCTTTTTATGAAGGGGAAGATTGTCCATGTGGATCTTTCCCCAGATACATTAAATGCTTCTGGACCTGACACACTATTTTGAATAGTTTGTTCGTAAGCCCTGAATATGCAGGTTTTGAAAAGTAAAGCTGCTTTGATTGGGCAGGCTGATCAAATCAAGCTTTCTGTTTCCTGATGACATTACTGTTAACTCTTCTTAATGATTTCCTGATCTGCATTGATGAATTTGAAATGAAATTTATTCTGTGCCCATCATTCGAATTGTTGGTACTAATAAACATTGCAGGCAGAAGACTGCTTTGCTGGAATGTTTGCCCGAAGGAAGTGAATGCATATAGCTTAAGGAGCGGGTTCCATTTGCAAGCGCAGGGGATATTTGAGGTTTTATTTCTTCTGAAATCATCCGCCTTTTCATGCTTTACTCACTTTGGAAACTAAGTTGTGGAGATTGCACTGTATCAGTAAGAAATCTGCTTTACTAGGGATCATTGACCAAGCGCTTTTACTTAGGATTGTGGTTTAGCTTTTCTAAATATCATCTGGCAAAGTGACTGGTGTGTAGACATCAAATTGTTATTCACACCGTGGGCACACTGCCGGATCTGAGAAGGGATCCGTTGCATGTGAGCAGTTATTCAGATGCAGGCAGGCATTCTACTTCTCTCGGTTTCAGGACTTCAAACCTCAGTATCTCCCAACCCAGCACATCCCTTCACAGCCTGACCTCTCTTCTGTGAAACACTTCTGCAGTCAGAAGACTCTTAAACAAACTTGTGATTTCAAACACTGAAATTTTCAGCAAGCACTTGGGGTTATGAGACATAGTTTTGTCTGTAATAAAGAACAGGGAATCCATAGGTGAATTACAGTGCATAGCGTATAAGACCAGACATGGTTGTCTTAGCTTATTTTAGAAGAGCTTTTTTAAGAAGGAACACCAGTAAATCCTTGCTGGGAATTTGCAAGCATCTTGTTTTCAGTGCTAATTTTGTATCAAGTCCTTTGTTCACACCTGTCTTGTACAACATTCTGTGCCAACTGTGTGGTGAGGTGTTTCTGCAAAACTGACCTTGCAGATTCGTTTTTTTCCTGTGTGATGTAAGGCTCCTCTAAAACTAACTTGTAAAGATAGAAGTATATCATTTGCTTGTTTCTTGTTCTGCAGTTATTTACTGGAGTCTCAAGCACTGAAATCCTCTTCAGAGTTCCCACTCATCTTGTTTCTAAGACCACATTAATTAAAATTATAAAAATCTCTTGATTGGGAGGCTTTGGGGAATTCCTGTGGCAGTTAGTATATTTGAATCGAGGTACTGTGATCCTAAATAACCGCCTCAAATGTGCATTGTATTCAGAAACATCACTTCAAATCTTTAGGGAGCTCTGTTAGTAGAAGTTTGGTATATGTTGACTCTTGGCACAGCAAAGATTAAGTGACAAATGGGAGTAGCCGAGGGTCTAAGTTGTAAACAGAGATGCTGAACCAGCGTTGAGATACCCAGGCCCAATCTAATTCACGGTATTCTATGACAAGCCAAAGGTACTTCTTTCTAGAGAAGGTGTGTTTGGTCGTGTGAGGAAGCACCGATCATTAACGTTTACCAAAAAACGTAGAATAATTGTAGTCTTTTGTTGTGTCAAAAGATGACATAACCTGATAAATTCAGCGTGGTATTATATGTCAACTTCCAAAATGAAGATTTTTAAATTTTTAGCATAATTTGTGACAGCAGCAGGCCAGGAAAAGGGCGTGGCGTCCTCCTGTCATTGGAAGTTTGAAGTTCTTTTTTATTTTGACTCGGAATAGAAAACAATTGTCAGCTGATCAACCCAACCTGCTGTTGATGTCATCACCATGATGAGAACTTTAAACAGAGCTAGCGCTCGGGGATCAGTGGACATGAGCTCTCCTCGTCTCATAGTGACAACGTAGTGTTGCTGCTCTGGCACTAGCTAAACTCCAGTGTGTGGAGCTCTCCTTGTGTTCCTGTTGCTGGTGGTATGAATAGGGTGTATTTTGTCTAGATCTTTGGGAATTTTGGAAATGTGTGGGGGAGGGCTGCTTGGTGGGTTTTGTTGTTGTTTTGGTGGAAACCAGAGAAACTTTTTTAAACGGGGTTCTTTTGACCAGACAATAATGAATGATTATGAGATCAAAAGTGGGCAACAGAACAGCTGGCATGAGTAAAAACTTGTATTTTCTTGCTGTATCCCTGATTGAAATCACCAGTTTTCAAAGCCAGTGCTGACTCTATTGAATCTAATTTAGTTCCTGCATCAACTCATTTGAAGCGTAAATGTAACTGGGAAGGAAACCGATGTTCTCTAACGCGATCCCTCAGCAGAATGCCACATCTGCAGTGGCAGACATGTGAGTCCTCACAAACACCTGTTTTAATAAACAGCCAATTTGCTAATGCTCAGTTATGCCCACAAATAGCATCTGTTTCTGGCCAGTTGTCTACCTGAATATAGCATCCTTCTTAATCAGTGAAAGCCTCTATTGCATAACTAGTCTGACTCATTTTCCACCCAGAGACGGGAATTACCCACTCTGCTCTCTACTCTTAATATCCTGCTTGAGGGAATTGGTAGAAATAGCAAGTCTGCTGCAACAGTTCCCCCCCCCTTCCAAGTAAATAAAGCAGTCAGGGCTTTGATAAGTACATGAAAATAAATACATTTTTAGAGCTGGGTGTTATTAAAATACCACATTGGCCGAATGGTAAATGGTGATGGAAGAGTGTAGCACCCAGGGCATTCCCATGGTGGACATTGCTTTAATGTTGGCTCCAGAAAAGTGCCCAAACCTTTATTAGCAGGTGAGAGAGAAACAGAAGCACCTTTGTGACACCTGGCAGTCAGCACCACCTTGTCAGCTGAAAGGAGCCTGGACAGCTGATCCACACAAATCTCACATCCCCTGTTTGCAGTGTGCTAAATACGTGCCTCGACCGTTTGCCTTTGGGCTTGGAGAGCCTGGCATATGGCAACAGTAAAGACTTCCTGCACTCGCTGTTCTTCCTCAGGAAAATTTTGTTATCTTTAGATTGAAATTCCACCTCTGGTAATAAATTCTGTGTATGAAGGCCTGTTGCTGTGCGTACAGCCTTATGGTGCCAGTGAAGGAGTAAATAACACTATTATTCTATGTAATTTCTAGGTAATATCCTGCCTTCTCCTTTGAAGGAAACAGCCTAGTGGGAGAAATACTAGTGGTTTTGTCCTTCCATGCTCTGCTACTAACTGTAGAGACGCAGTAGAAGTGGATTCAGTTATTAAACTGTTTTATTGCTTTTCCTATTAAACATTCCTAATGGGGTTACAGCTGTACTTAGACAAGAACAAAGCAAAAACTTCTGACCTCCACCCACGCACGTAATAAGTAATATATTGTCTGCTATGAAGTTATTACAAGTAATAATAAGTTGATGATACAAACAAGCAAGCAGGAGTGAGAGACTAGAGAGAGACAAAGCAATGAAATAAGTTTTTGCAATTTTAACCCTTCAAGAGCAGTAAAGCAGCTGATCATCTACCCAATCCAATAACCAGAAAAGGCATAATAATATAGCCAGGGAGAAGCAAATCTCTAACCCAGTGAAAGTGAAGCCATGACTTAAGCCTTGCCATAAATTATTGTTGTAAGCCAAACTGTGCTGCTTGTTAACAAGGTGGAAATTCCAAATCTTTCCTCCTGCATGGTAATTCTGCCCAGCAGATTGTGTTTGCTGGTAAGTCGGATCAGTGGAAGCCAATCCAAACTGCCTGTGGTTTGACTGATGTTTTATAGAAGTCGACCTGCCCAATGTACTAGGAGAACAATGTGGTTCTGCAGCCCCTGATAAAGAAATGTGAAGGAGCTGATTATTCATTTATTCATTCTTACATTTTGAAAAAAGTATTCTTACAGAACAAACTCTGTCTGCTTAGTGAGAGATGAAGCAACCAGACCCTTAAACCTCTTCCGTAACTGAGCAGCCAGCAGTGGTAGATGTTTATGTTTTGAGTCCATAATGCACCATGACAAGGGAGGTCACTGGATAGAGGTAGGCAAAAAAAAAAAAATTAAAATTTAATAAAAAGAACTGAAGCCCTGGGACAAAATCGTAATGTCCTGGTTTTATTTTTGAGACATCTGGACTCGCTGGGGTTTTCTGAATGTCTCTCACCAAAGCTGCATATTAAGTACCTTGAAAGCAAGTGATGCAGCACAGAAGGGAGTTGGCTACTCGCTATGCACTGAGCAGAGATTTTTCATTTCATCCATCATTCACAACTTGCTGCTCCAGAACTTAACTGAACTTACCTAACCTGGAGTGGAAGAAGACCAGGAGCTCATTCGCAATGTGTGCTCTGCTATCACTCTACCTCTGAACCGGAGGCAATCAGGTAGTTTGTAATCGCTGGGTTTAGCCCTATAGTATGTTGTGTGGCTGTGCACTCGCTTTTTAGGATACAGAGAATTACCAGCTTTTAGAATTCATGAATGGGACATCTGTAAATCACAAGACTGACTTGTCTCTCAGACTCTAGGGTTTTTTTCCTTTCATTTCTTGTAACTGTAGATTGCACTCTACCTGTAAGTACATTGTTAGAACTGCACTTTGAAAAATAATACTCATCTTCTCTATGTCCCATGTTATATCCCATAGTGCCCATGTTAATGGATTTTTTGGCTTTCCAGGTCATCCCACCTCTCACTATCCATACAATAGAGAACAGATGGTTTAATCATTTACTCAGAGAGGCAGGAGAAAAACAGAGCTGGGTGTTGCTAGCTTTCTAATATTTACCAGCCTTGGGAGTGAGGGATGGATGAGCTGATACTCTCAAGACCCTTCCCATTTCAGTATCTGTTGTGTTACGATTTAAGAAGCTGGAGATCTTAAAAAAATGGAAACTCATGGTAAAATCCCAAGATGATGAATTTAGCAGTGTACATCATCTTCTCTCTCCCTATTTTCTTTTAATTGCAATTAATTTAAATTCCATGATCAAATTATTAAAATAGCTTTCTTTGCTGTTAGCATGTGTCAGTTTGTGTGGTCAGAGGTGTTATCATCTGTAGCACCAAAAATCATAAAATTGTAGAATGTTTTGAGTTGGAAGGAACCTTCAAAGGTCCTCTACTCCAACCCTCCCCTACCGTAAGCAGGGACATCTTCAACTAGAGCAGGTTGCTCAGAGCCTTGTCCAACATGACCTGGAATGGGGCTTCTACCACCTCTCTGGGCAACCTGGGCCAGTGTTTCATCACCCTCAGCGTAAGAAATTTCTTCCCTCTATTTAGTCTAAATCTCCCTCTTTTAGTTTAAACCCGTCACCCCTTGACCTGTTGCAACAGGCCCTGCTAAAAAGATTGTCCCCATCTTTCTGTTAATCCCCCTTTAAGTACTGGAAGGCCGCAATAGGGTCTCCCTGGAGCCTTCTCTTCTCCAGGCTGAACAACCCCAGCTCTCTCAGCCTGTGCTCATAGCAGAGGAGCTCCAGCCCTCTGATCGTTTTTGTGGCCTCCTCTGGACTCACTCCAGCAGGTCAAATTGAAGCTTTTTTGACCTCCATCCTCAGGTCCATTAATTGTTTATGATCCCTAAAGAATATAAGGAAATCTTGAAACATGTATGTATGACTGGAAACTTTTCAACCTTTGAACCAGTGGAATTTGGGTCATTTAAGTTATTTTGCATTTGTCTTTTACTGGTGAGTGAGCCAGACTGCAGGAGGTGGCAAGTATAGTTTCTGGTATTACAGGGCTTGGCTTTGGGGTCTTGGGGTTTGAGTTAAAAACTTTCAGCTTCTTGGGCTTTGCAACACTGCGGTTCCAATTACCCACAGGAGACGGACAAAGCAAAGAGAAGAGAACTACTGTTCAGAATGCCGTGCCTGTGCATAAGCCAGGCTTACTGGTTTGGATGTTCATCTGCGTTGCTTGAGACCAGGGAATGCTGGGGACATGACTTTGCTGCAGAGAGTAAGGAAATAACCATTTTGTCACATGACTTCCAAAGAGTCAGTTCTGTGCTGTGATCAGGTGTAATCTTGGAGCCAGGGCAGGTTCTTACAACCCTTAGCGACTGTATCTATCTCTGGAGTCCATGCTCATGGTCGGGGTTATCTAAATCACTGACAGACAGAACTAACGTCAACTTGTTCAGTAGTTAACTTGAAGAGAAAATTAACAACTTGAGGGGTTTTGGGGAAAGGACTATGAGGACTGCAGTCCACAACTCCCTTTCTGTCACCTCTTCTTGGGAGAGAGGAGGCTATGTGGCCTGTGTCACAGACTGTCTTTCCCCATTCGTGTGGAGATTGCTTTGTGTCACCTATCTGTTACTGCCGGAGCCATCCTTTTATGTTTTAGTGTCTGACTGAGTCCATGTGTCACATCAACATGAGTTTTGAAAATCATCATTCCTTGCAGATTTAGTGCTCGCTTATGAGGAGAGTGTCTGTAGAAACCAAAAGCTGCAAGTGCTCTTGCAGGACGTGCAGCAAGGGCACATCAAGATTACTTTTATGGCAACTTCATTTCTCTGCTTGCTGTTCCCATGCCTTGTGAGGTTAAAGTCAAACTTAAAAGAATCATTTTCCAAAACAGAACGCAAACAGTGATTTAGCAAGTCCATACACCATCATTCACTATTCAGACTTTGGACAATGGCAGCATTATGTCACTGTCTTAACAATGAATGTTGCCTCTAAATTTGTACGTTCTAAGGATGGAAAGTGAAGCAGCTTTTTTCTGATAAAAGAAAGGCTGCTTCTCTTTGATATCATAGATAAATGCTTGGATAGTTACTTTTTAATTGCTTTATTGCCAGAAGTTTTCAATGAAGCCATAAAAGAGGAAAAAAAAATGATCAGGCTAATTGCCTCAAGATGGATCTGTAATGCATAAATCTCTTGTTTAATGGATCTAGTAATACACCACCTGTTTCTGTTGCCTTTCCCCGTTCAGAATATGAATGAATGCTTCTCTCCGATGCTCACAAAGAGAAAACACAGTTGCACAATCAAAAATTCAGTGATTTTTTTTCTTCTTGCTTTTTTCCTTGAGGTTTGTTCATTCCTGTTCAGTATATCAGCCACTCTTGGTACGTTTAACCTTGGGAGAATAAAACTGTTTGGTATGATGCGTAAAGCTTCACGTATTTTTGTTGTCCAGTTGTGTTTTAAATGAGACTAGAGACACGTGCACATTAATAAAACATTGACCGATGCCCAGAAAGTTGGCCTGAGTTGCAAGTATTCCTTCACGATGTGGTCCTGGTATATTCCCAACCCCGCTCTGTGTCTCCTAGTACTACTGGACTCTGTGTGGTTTCAGTGTGGCGGGGGTGTTTGAACTCCACAGCCTGTCTTGTGTTGTGGTTTTTGGTTTGTTTTTTTTTTTAAAAAAAAGGCACTGCACAACTTTGTGGGTTTGACCTTTTCCTTTTTGTGGGCATGGGGAATTCCTGAGCCATTTCTAAACAGAGTGGATTTCAGTGAGTGGAAACCTTTGTTTTGCCTCTTTCAGTCTTGTTTTTTATTTGTTGGTGATGTTGGGGGGGGCGGGAGGTGGTGGTATTTGTTTGGTTTTTTTCCTTACAGATAGTTTAAATACCCTGTCACGAGTTTAAAACACCTGAAAGTGCATATATTGCCAGATATCCTGTCCCGCTAATGGGGGTGACTCTCTAAGGCATGCTGACTTGCCGCCTTTTGAACTAGGAGCAGCCTAATGCTGCGGTTATGTCCTCCCCCTGTACATCCTGGCATCATTGCTTTGAGCACCTCAGGGAAAGGTGTCTCTGTAGATCTCTTCTGTGTTCTCTGTGGTGACTGTGTTCCAAGGAGGTGTGTGATCCTTAAGAAAATGGATCCAGGGACCTCTTTTCAATGCTCAGCCCCACAACAGAAGTTTGATACTTGGAAGGCTTCTTGTATCCAGAGACTTCATAAGCCCCAGCCAAAGATGAATGAATGTAGCAGTCTAGCACGTATTAAAAAGGCCACAAACAGGGAAGGTGGAGAGGTAACAAATGAGCACTCATTTAGCAAAAAATCAAGATGTCAAGAACAAAATTAAGCAAGCCATCAGGGGATGTAAAGATTTTTAATTTTTTTGATGTTTACACACTCATGCAAGGAACCTGGGTAATAAAGAACATGAAAGAGAATGGTGCATTTATAGGCTTAAATTCAAGCTAGCTGATAGAATAGAAATCTGGTGGGAATGATTTGCATGATGGGAATGTTAAAATCCATCTTTATAGCCTGTTTAAGAGCAGATGAGGGCAGGACGAGCCATATATCAGAAGTGTCATTTGCTGCTTTTGAGAACCTAGCAGGGGTTCTGATTGGTGCTGTAGCCAGGAAAGAGCAGGATGGGGAATGGGCTGTTGTCTCTGCAGAGCACAGTTTTGCAGTGGGGAAGAGGATGACCCGTCACGAAGTCTTTCTCTATTAGTTAAGGGCTGGAGGAGCTGTTACGCTAGGTTGCATTTCATTCCCATTGTGGCAAGCTGGAAATCACACTTTGTCAGCTGTAAAACATCTCCCTCAAGTATTCTGTCCTTAGCAGGGGATTTCTATGTTCGTTTCATTCTGAGCAGCAAAGAGAAATAGACCACAGTGCTATAAAAGCTGGTCGAGTTTAAGTAGATGTAGGAAGCCTATGATTTGGCAATCCTCATAGCATCATAGAATGTTTGGGGATGAAGTCTGTCAAAGGTCCTCTAGTCTAACCCTCCCTACAGTGAGCAGGGTCACCTTCAACTAGAGCAGGTTGCCCAGAGCCCTGTCCAACCTGACCTGGAATGTTTCCAGGGATGGGGCTTCTACCACCTCTCTGGGCAACTTGGGCCAGTGTTTTACCACACTCATTGTAAAAAACGTCTTCCTTGTATCTAGTCTGAATCTCCCCTCTTTTCCTTTAAAACCATCACCCCCTTGACCTGTTGCAACAGGCCCTGCTAAAAAGATTGTCCCTGTCTTTCCATTTTTCTTGTAAGTCCACTTTAAGTACTGGAAGGCTGCAATAGGGTCTCCCTGGAGCCTTCTCTTCTCCAGGCTGAACAACCCCAGCTCTCTCAGCCTGTGCTCATAGCAGAGGAGCTCCAGCCCTCTGATCATTTTTGCGGCCTCCTCTGGACCCTCTCCAAAAGGTCCACATCTTTCATGTGGTGAGGACTCCGGAGCTGATCACTACTCCAGGTGAGGTATCATTAGCATTAGGCCCAAACAGTGTTTTATAAGGTTTGGGTAGAAGCTCTAACAGAATGTGAGATTGATCAAAGACACAGTGATAAATGATAGAACCCAGATGTAACTTTTAGTTACCTTAAGCTGATTATAAGACATCATAATTCTAAAAACCACATCTCTAGGAGGAGACTACATGTAAATGTAGGACCACTTTAGTATAATGAGCGGGATAGGAGTCAAGATGTGTGCAAATTAACTTCTGGTACATAACCATAGATAACCAGTCAGGTATTGTGGCATGATTTTTCCTTAGTTACATTTTCGTAACGAAGACCCTCTGTGATTTCTGGGGGTGTGCTGGCTTTGTGAACTATTGCCTAGCACCCTCCTCTGCACAGAACTGCAAGAAAGCGTCTTGACTCTGTGTGTTGATTGGCATCTCGCACACCGGGTGAAGAACTCTTATTAGGGACAACAGTCCCAGTCCGTGGTCTTCTGAAACCATAGTCATCCAAACAGTCAATAGTGCTGGAGTCCTTTGCTGCACTAAGAAATTCTTTTTTATATCAAATTGGTTGAAAAATTTCAGTTGTATTACCTGCGACAAAATTAAGGTGACTAATGGCGGCTTTAAAGGAGCCACATACAATGTTGACAAAAGTGACATGGCAATCAGTTTATAGGACAAAAATTGTGGCTAAAAGTTGGGAAAAGTTAGATAGCGCTTTAGTAAAAATTTCAGAAGCCAATAATGAAGAGAGCTTTGCCCCGAGTTACCTTTGAAATGGAGACAGTGCATCACTGAGTAACACGGGTATACCAGGCAACAGGCATGTCGGTACAGCTAAATTTAGCCATGCTCATAAGAGTACAGGCCATAAAAAGGGTGAGGGAGCTTGGGAAGTGCTTCAAGAGTGCTACTGTCACCAGCAGGACTGATACAGACCCTAAGGAGTGCCCTCGTGTAGGACGGGAGAAATGATATTTCCATATCTGGCATCTTGATGGGGTCCTTACAGCAATTCAGTTTTGAGGTCTGGCTGTCAGCACTTCAGAGAGGCTGAGTACACGGGGGCAATCAAAGGAGAGCCATAAGAAGGGCTAAATAATTGGGAAGGGTAAAAGGTCTAGGGACTCTGCCATGCTCCATAGCTCAGTCTGTGAATTACATATAGAGAGAATTGAAATTTGGTGATGGAGAGCTCTTGTATCTATTAAGCTGAAGTGTATAACAAGATCTGATTACTGTGTGGTAATGCTAGATGAGTGTGCACTAGACTTATAACGCATGCTTTTACCAGGGAGGGTAATAAAGCAGCACAGCAATTCATCAGCCTCTGGCTCTCCATCAGTGTGGATTCCTAAGTCAAGAATTGAGCTTTGCACAATTCAAGACATGCCGCAGTCTGAAGTTATCCTGTGGCTTGTGTGGCGAGAGCTCAAAGCAGAAGATCAGTGTGCCCTTCTGCCTCTGTCATCTCCAAAGCAGCTGGATGCCCAGTGTTAAACTCTTGAGCCTGTAGTTGTATAAGTGACATGATTTTCAACACATTTTGAGCATCCATAGTCCTTTAGTCCTTTCAAAGTTGCCAGGATCTGAACCTTGATACATAACCAGAGTGAAATTCCTGGTCTAAAATTGTTAATTCTGTGGGAATGCTCCATTGTTTTCAAGTATACTTTATAGAGGAACAGTACATGAGAGAAAATAGCCTAATTCGGGCTAAAATGTCCTGTTTCTACTAACTGGTGAAACCAGAGTATGTTTGAGTGGGGAGACCCCAGAGGCCAAGTGATTGTCTTACTCCAGAACAAAACAGGGCTTATATACCATAGGATTCTGACCCCAAAATATCTCCTAGACCTCTAGGTCCGTTTGCAAGCTAGCTGGTAACAGCTGGAATCTGGGAGATGCGCCTGCATGGCAAAGGTGTGATCTAATAAGTGTATTTTTATTTTCTGTTAGTTGAGGTAGTTATGCCAGTACACTCCCTGCTATATAACTATGCTAATATAAAGGTATCTTATATTCTAAGATAGTTTCTTGTTCTTAGTATTGATTGTGTTTGTACGTGAAGATCCTGAGGTAACATATAGGTTTAATAACCCTCTTTGATGGTCAGAGTTTACACAAAACAAATATCAGATTATGTTTGCTTTTTATATTCTGACTCTCATCCTGGTTTTATTTCTCTATAAATAAAGAGCTAAGCTCTGGTTACAGATGCCTGAATGCCTGCAAAGAGGGGCTTTATTCCAGAAGTTGTTATTGTAATGCAGTTAGGTCTGATTTTCTGCTAGAAAACTCTGGAATCATTTTAATCTAGGAGAGGAAAATGGTCAGTGAAAGTTAGCTGTTCCTCATGTTCAGAATAACCTGTCTTTTTCCTTCAGTCTCTATTTTATGAAGGAAGAAGTCTAAAAAGAAAAAAAATTATAGCTACTCCCAAGGAAATAGACGTGCATGGTCTGATTCTGCCTCTTACAAGAAAAAAAGTAATTTATACATCTTGTGGCTTGCCAAGGAGCCTATAAAGCCTTATCCTGTTTAGTAAATCTCAAGTTTGTTCTGAAAGATGAGTTAATAAATAGCTGTACCGGGAATGGATGTGTTCATTGTACCTGATGGTTTTATGGTCGTCAGTAAATTCAAGTGCTGAGATACCCTGAATAAAATGAAAACAGATGTTCGTAGATTTTTACCTGCTTTTTCCTTAGTTCCTTGACTTTTAATTGTTGCATTTTAGGCTGTGGCTTTTTTAAACGTGTAGTAGTGTTATTAGTCTTCCTTATCTCTGGAGGCAATACACTTTTCCCTATTTCTCAGAGGTAAAGAGCCAAACTTTCAAAACTGCCAAAGGATTTTCCTGCCAAACTGCCAGGAAAATCATTAAATCTGGGCCTGGCATTTTACCCAGGGCTCTTATGACCCAATTTTATTGTCTTCAAGTGACCTTTGCCCAAGGTGAGTTGCCGCTTTTCCAGCCAGCCCTCTACGGCCTCCCGACATTCCCAGCTGCTGGAGAGAATGATGCAAGCTTCAGCAGAGCCATTGCCTTATTGAAACAACTTGTCCCTTTGCCTGCAATGCGCTGCCATTGGGTACGCAGACAAAAGGGGTGATTTATTATGACCACACTGTCATCATTAAGAATAAATTAGAGCAATCATGCTGTTATGTAGAACCAGGACATCCTACATCCATCACTGTGTTGGCCATGAATTGTAAGATTTAATGGAATTCTTCTAGCTCAAAAAAAGAAGAACTAGCAGTGAGGAATTAAAGGTTAATAATTATGTACAATCAAACAATTAACAGTCTTGAAAAGGATTTTATTTAAATGCAACCTGCAGCTCCAACCATAAAACCAATTCCCAGTCAGCCATATGTTCTTCAGGGACCTTCATAACTGTAGTTTTACTCACTTCTTTTAGTGCTGCTCTCTGTTTACCTATAGTAGCCATCAATGTTTCCACGTACTACTCAGAGAATAAGAAGGAGTTGATTCGTGTGAAGAATTAATGATGCTAGTGTTAAAGCACCTAAATGTCTCAAAAAATAGTGACGAAGTTTTGAAAGTTGTGCAAGTGGTGGGGTTGGGAGATTTGTTCTTTTCCAGGGACTCCAGGGAGGGTTCTGCACAGGGTCCCTTCGGTATAATATAACTATTCTGAGATGAACAGCCTATAAAAAGCAGTGAAATGAGAATGATGTGAAAGCACGAGAGAGTGAATGATATGAGGAGAACCATAAGAAGTGGGGCAGGGGTTAGAGTGAAGAAAGGAAAAAGCTTTCTGGGGGAAAAAGAAAAAAAGAAATCACAGATAGGCAGGAGGAGAGAAATAGAGTGCTACAGAGAGAGTCATCCCTATCAGTGAGAAGAAAAGCAAAATGAAAAGGTCCTGATGGAGAAGAAAGGATTAAAAAAAAAAAGAAAAGAAAAACACATTATAGAAAAGAAAAAGTGAGAGAATTAAGAAATGTTTCTGCCTAACAACCAGTCCCAGGAGAGCTGTCCTAAAAATGAGGTACATAAGTAGGATATGTCAGTTCTCCTGGCCATTTACTCAGATTTGTATGTTTTATTAAAGCCTGAATAATTTCCTGCAATTACATGCAGACACTGGCATCTAAGCCTGCCACTCACTGAAGCCTGGCAGGAGAACGCTGGAACTCACAGCAGACCCTAGCTCTTCTGCTACATGTTTATTGGCACGTGTGTGTGACTTCCAGTTCATCTGTATTGGATGTACATGAAGGGATGGATCTATACTTACACGTGTGTCTTCAGGAATG
>NW_010413394.1:8634-50008 GCF_000710305.1 Buceros rhinoceros silvestris | reverse complement strand
GCCCAGAGCTGTGCCCCAAGTAGGGCAGCACGTGTTTGTGTGGTTGGGTTATGTAAGTCCCTGCCTGATGAGCACGGATCGTCTCTCCAGCTCTTTGCCTTGACTCGTGCAGTATCGTACTTATGGTTGATTATTGCCTGTGAAGTTGAGCATATGGTCCTAAAAGGGTTCTAAATGATTTTGTTTTCTACTTTATTGTTATCCATCTGATACATACAACCAGGCAGCATAAGGCACTTGATTCTCTTCACCAATCCCTTGTGCACAACATTGAAAGAATTCAAAGCAGCGCATATTTTAGCTGTCCTTTAGAGATGAGTTATTGCTGTTTATGCTTCATGCAGAAGCTTGGAAACAGATTTCTGCATATATATGGTATTTTGCTTGCAAGTAAGTGTTTAAAACTACAGTTACGTGAGATTTAAATCTAAATTATTCTTCATTTGTTCAAATCTGAGATGAATTTTTAATTAGCTATCAACAGTAAATCTGAAGTGAATGAGAGAGATACTATGATTTTGGCTTTTTAACCATTTCAAAATCATCTCTTAGCTGGAGAATAAAGCCAAGGTTCAGCGTGAGAAATGTCTTTCTAAGTGGACATGCCCAGAACCCTGAAAATATTTTGTTAAATGTTGATGAAACTCTCTCAGCTGCTGTTCCCACCTCGATTTGGGCTGAGAATTCAGTGTTAAAGGTAAAAGGCCCTGGAGAAGTCAGTGATAAAGCTGGTACTAATGGAAACCACGTTTTACTCTGCTGTCCATGTAGCCAGGCGGACATCTGAGCAATCGAATTCTGCTTTTGGGCAGATAGTGAGTCAACATACACAGCCTGGCCATACCTGATCACTGCCCCGCATGCATATATTCATATGGGTACACTGTGCCCCCAGAAAGTTCTGCATCCATATATTGCATTTCCACAGTGAGGTCCCCAACCTGTACTTTATATGGTCTTTTTTTTTTCCTTTAGTCAAATGCAGATAATGGTTAAGGCAACTGTACAGATAAATCACAAAAATGACTTCTGTCCCTCTACCTTCACAGGGAAAGTCACTGCAAAGCCATTTTTTTTATTATGTATAGTATTGTGTTATCTGTGTCTTTTCCTCACGGTAATCTCTTTCTGTGTCACTTATTAAAAATTCTGACTTTGAAACAGCTACATAAATTTCTTTAAACATCTCCTGACTCAATAAAAAAGGGAGGAAGGGATTAAATTGAACGCTCAAGCTTCATTCCATCGTCTCACTCACAAAAGTGTTCAGATAAACTATGAAATAAATCTTGCCGTCCTGTCAGGTCATTTCAATAGCTCTGATATTATTTATGGTCTCATCTTTATAATCCTCACTCAGAAGTAATCGGAAAGTTCCCCTTCGTGCTTCCTCCCATGCATGATCTTTAGAAGTGGAAAGTGGAAGCAAATGCTTTTCCTTCTACTTGGATAAGGGACAGGAATCACACAATAGGAGTGCGCGGTTATTCTGAAATTATATTAACGTTCAGTGAAATGAAAAATTCTGGAGACGATTCAGCCCATTTCAGTTCTGTAATAAAAAAGCTGGAAGTGGGGTGCTGCTGCACAAGGTTTTCTGGAATAGAATTCTTAACTTTCTGAAATAAGATTCTTAAATTTCCTTTGTAAACATGATGACCTGGGGAAAAGAGGTCCCTTGGGGGTGTCTGGTTCCTATTCTGCTTTCAGCTGTGAGATTTCAAAAGGCTTGGGGAGGGGCGTCTTGGTTTGGTTGGGTTTTGCTGTATGGGCAGGGTTTTTTGAGGAAGAGAGAGAATTCCAGAGCAGCTGACAGCGCAGAGGAGAGCCTCCAAAACCTGGTCTGCTTGGTTTTGACCTTCAGCATTGGTGACTCCTAGCCCAGACCTGGGCTTTAACCAGAGGCCATTGTTTTGTTTGAAACCAAGCGGAGCGGTCCATCCATCACCCCAGAGGAAGCTTGCACCAAAGTCAGCTCACACACTCCACTGCCCGCTTTCCCATCCCCTGCTGGACTCCCATCAGAGGTGGAGCTGGGCGGGGACACAACTCTCTACTGTAAAGACGGAGATTTTAAAAGTAAATGCCTGGCTATAAAGAAACCCTTAGAAAAATATTGACATATGATCTGTGCCACAGCACGTCAATATGCGGAACAAAGGAGAAGAATTTGCAGCATCATTGCTCTCTCCCCTGAGTGCCCTCTCCTTCTGCGTACTCTGAGCAGCTCCTGTGGGAAGAAAGTGCCTTTATTTTCTTGAAAGTCTTTAAATGCTTGTGAGACGTGGATTTGGAGAAGTGGACTATTACTCCTTAAATTATCTGTACTAAATAGATTACCTGTATTTCTGTTTTTTTCAACCCCTATTACATAACTCGGCATCACTGAGTTTAATACTATAGTGGCATGAGAAAAATAGTTGTCTTTTAAAATCAGGCTTTGCTACAGGTAATGGTTGGAAAATAGCTCTGTACTTCTTCTGGACTAGTGAATACTTGTACTTACAGCAGATATTCCCCTCCATGCCTAAGAGAAATTATTCTAGGCTGCTGCATTAAAGACTTTGATTGTTTTAAAATGTAACAGTATTTTCTGCAAATACTTTAAAAATCGAATCTCATCACATCTGTTCCATGCAGTTTAGAATACTGTTAGGCAGCTTCTCTGCAGGTGTTTACTGATTTTGCTTTTGTTTCAGTTGTCCCAGTTTGCTCCTATCTGAAAATCTGGTTTGATGTCATCCCATCCATTGTGTCGCTGTCATAGTTCTGACTGGCAGAGATGCCACGGTGCCTAACCCTGTTATGCTCCATAAAGGCAGAAGTTAGAATCCCTCGGTATAATCTTAGCCACTAACTCTTTTCTAAGCCCTTTACAAATGGACGCAATATCATTTGTCATGTGTATTACACTTTGACAGATCGTGAAAGAGAGATATCTCTCGTAGCATCGTTATTTAGAGGAAGCTGTGTTTCTGAGTTATTTTTCTGGACAATAATGGGAAGATGGTATTGAACACACAGAGTTTTGCTTCTGTTTAGTGGGTTTGGTAATTTATTAGGGCAAATCTTGGGTGTTGGTTATTTGGTGATACTCTAGTTGGCATCATTCTTTTTTAAACAGTGTAGTTCACTAGTTTGCCATGTAGCAGGTCAGATTCTGTCACTAGAATCCCACAGTACTACGCTTAGAAAGACCAACCACGTACCCAATAACGCAGGTAAGTTCAGGATGGGTGGGTGCAGCAGACGGGGCTGCATGAAAGAGTCTGCCAGCTTAGCAATTGCTGGTGCTCACTGGGTGCCTCATCTGCTCGCACGTGGTGTATTTCTCACTGGGCACCTCTCTTCTTTTGCAAGTCAGGCCACTTACTGAAGACAGGCCCTTTGACATCACTGGGGCTAAGGTCAGCCCTCAGGTTATAGCAACATGAGGCAGGATTTAGTCCTATAAATAAAAAGCTCATTCTTTATTTCAAAGCTAAGTGGAAACTTTGAGTACGGCCAGCTGCCGCCCCTCATTTAACTTCTTCTCCCATTTACTTCACAGTGACTGTTAATTACATAGTTCCTGTTCTCTCCTCTGGCATCTGTTTTCCAGTGTTTTGCATGAAAGCAGTAGATAATATGGTATGTGTGTCTCCTTGGAGATTTGGCACTTCAGAGAGCAGAGTTGTAAAGGGATTTGGTGGTAATCCATGTTGTTTAGAATAGTTTATGACATTGGTAAAAATAGTTGTTATGCTTTCATAGAAAATTGCTGCAGGTTTCATGGAAGTGTTAGATTTCTAATAGTCCTTTGCAAACTCCAAGGAGTTGTTTTGGGGGAAGGAACAATTCATGGCTCTGATTATTTTCTTTTTTTATGCGAAATACATTTTAAGATCACAGGGTCGCATTGATGGTATCAGCATTAGTGAGATGAGACCACTCAGAGGAAATGAGCTCCAGTTTCAGACAGTTGTAAAACGTCTGCAGCTCAGTAGTCGCTCCAGGTAGCAAAAGATCACATCCTGATGTGGTGGTTTCCTTCACTTGGACCTTCTTTTGATGCTCCTAAGAAGATGAGGAAACTTTTGGACTGATATTCGTAGCATTTCCTTGGAACTAGGACATAACTGCTACACTGCTGCTGCTGTGTCCTTGCTGCCAAGGGTGGTGTGGTAGAGCTGCTATTGGTGCTGAGGACCTGGTCCCAGATATCTGTCTTAGTACGTACTGATCTACAGATGATGAAATTCCTTGGGGAAGGAGATGATAACTTTCTCAAACTGTCTGTTTCTCATCTGCAATGTCTGACAAAGACTTCTTGGAAAAGACACAAGATGACTATGTGAATTTAGAAGTGCAGCCAGCTCACAAGATAATTATGCCCGTGTCTCAGCTGCCATATTTCATTAGCATGAAAGAACAAAGGAGACTGACAAATGCTGAATGACTTTCAAGGAATCAACTGTAGCAACTGTGAGCTATTGATGACATCGATGTTCCAGTGAGCTGATGTGACAAGTAACAAAAAGTTTTGGCTGTAATGAAAAAAGACAAAGGCAAGCTACTAATGCATCACTTTGATCTCTTTTTAACAAGGTGCAAAATTCCTGCAGGTTGGGCACATCATAGTGGCTTTAAGCATCTTAATGTGAAATTTATGGAAGTCATCGGTACCATTAGCTGAGAAACTTGAGAATTCTGATTGATTCCACCCAAAAAGAGATTTTGATGTTTCAGATATTTAAGAACTATATTCAAACTGAGAAAAGCTCCGAAGAAGGCATCTTCCTGATTCCATGCTTCTCATGGCCTCGTGGAGGGGGCAGGTTTTGACGGTGGTTTTCAAGTACCTATTATAGCTAGCACACCAAAGACCTAGACTCCAACATCCCAACTTAGGAACACATTTGTGGAAATGTATGGGATCTGTTTCAGGTGTGTGGTGTCAGCTTTGGGGCATTGAATGTGTGACAGGTTGTGGCAGCTCATGAGTTACAGAGTTTAGAGACTGCCTTAGCCACAGCAGGTGCTTAAGTAAGTATATTGCAACCCAAACAGATATTACTGCTTTTTTTAAACCCTGGCCATATCCACTACACTAAAATATGTGTTCAAGATAATTAGAAATATTAATCCACTACAAAAAACTGGCATCATATTTCTCTGCATTCCTTGTACCAAAATAGCTTCCCTTCAACGTTAAAGTGGTAATCTCAGAGGTATTTGTTATTTCCAGAGAATTAATGATCATTTAGTCAGCTAACAGCCCAAGGCAAAGCAGAAGGATTTAACGTGGTGCCAAGTGGTAGCTTCTTGTAGGAATGGCTGCTTTCAAAGAATTAGCATTATGCAAAATGCTTTCAGGATGTGCCAGTCAGCTCAGTGGTTTATGGCACTAATAGTCTGCTTGTTTTTCATATCATTTACCCTAATGATTTAGATGCTGCAAGTTAGATTTACAAATCTAATCACTGCTTATAGATGAACCAATAATTATCCAACCAGTAGTAAGTGAGTTTACTCTCAAACAAAAAAAACACCCTGGAGATATGTATGATTGCTGTTGGAACACAAGCCTGAGGACTGAATCCTGAAGATAAACTGAGCCTCTGGGTAGATTTTCCAGAAAGATGATCTAACTTAGAGTCCACCAAAATCCATGTTTCTGTGTTCACATAGAGCAGCAGAAGTTGCCCCTCTGCATGTTCTGTACTTCATGAGTAGTGCCCGTTACAGAAGACATTGGTGTACTTTGTTCATACAGAATTTTTAAAGTTCAAGAGCGTTTAGAAATCCCATTCTGAATCACCTCCTTGCCACAGAGGCACATTTATTTCCATATATTGCAGCATTGCTGGGAATGCTATAGCTGAAGAATATCTTCAGACCTTGAAAGTTTAAGAAAAAGACACTGTTTAGATATACTGAGGCTGCCTGAACTCGAGCCCTAATTTCTACTCACAGCACACTAGCTCAGTTCATGTTCACATGAATACAGTGTTATATCACTTATTATCTGCCTTTATCTGAAAAACTGCAAATGGAATAGAGCTTGTGCTGTCAGGTAAGAGTCCAAAATATGACTGACCCGCCTCAGAACTATTTCTTTGTGTGTGCTAAAACTCAGTTCTATGTGACTTCTGCAGTCCAGGTTCAAATTTTGTTAATGGAAATGACAATCACTTCATAGGTTTCCCTCGTGTTCTGTGGTTTGTGTATGTTTTTTTGTGGTATCTGAAATGCGGTATGGACAGTTGGTGTAAAATTGGTGTTATCAACACATTTACACTGGTACAAAGAAGGCATATCACACATTCAGCGCTGTCTGATTTAGAGTCCACAGTTGGCATTTGCAAACCAGGACAAATTCATTATTTTAAATTTGTTAAACTTGTTTACGATCTATAAGGGCAGCACCACCAGCTTTATGGAACATGGCTCATTTAGTCGGCGCTCAGCCTTGGGAACAGGACTGTATCCTGGCTCATTTGACAGAACAAGGGCTGTTCAGCATGACCTGACAAAGTGATGAATATCCTCCCACCCCCCACACACTCCAGAGCTGGAATAAGTCCTGAAGCGTTTTCTTTCAGACATGAATGAACAACATGGAATCTTATACTTTCCAACTACTGTGTATTTGGTGTACGCTTTGTGGATGTTCACCTTCACTAAATGGTGCTAAAAAGTGGTAGTAGACTTTCTGCTTTATAAACAGTGCTTATATTGTTGTCTTACTAAAATTGTTGGACACTCGCTGCTATAAAACCCACTCTTTTCATTTGTCTTTAATTTGGGTAAAAGTCCACGTGGATTTCAGGAATATTATTTGGCATTCCCTCGAAAATCTCTTCGAAATGACCAAATTATAAGCCTTCACAGTGCAGATGACCATCCAGCCTCTTTACGTTTGCTGTCATTATTTGGGGCTTGCCTACATGGACAAACTCAGCTGGATCCAACCTCTCTGATCCAGCTGGCCAAGCAGACTGACTGTGGTCTGGGGCACAGCCAGCTCTCTTAGTCCGGGTCAGCTGTAGGAGAGAACAGGTTTAAGCTTTGGCTTTCACTCTGTCTGTAGAAAAGTACTTCTTCCCAGCATCTAACCTGTGAAGAGGATAGTTAACAGCTGTGCTAGTGTAGTTATCTTACCAGTGGACCTGTTGCCTGGAACCACATCAAGATACCTCTTCAAAAGCCCTGGTGATCCCAGATACAGACAAACTTGTGGATGTTGCCACCTTTGCCAGTGTGAATTTGCTGAATCCCACTAGTCTCTGGGATGTTTCGTAAAGAAACCACATAAAGAAAATGTTTGTGATGAGGAAATGGGCTTATCTTCATGAAGAGAGACATGTATCATCTCAAACAGTCCCTTGAAGTGGGAATGGGCCAAAAGCCAGACACTGTTTAAAAGCTGGATTGAGGGCAGACAGCCTTTGATTTAGTTGGATAAATTCCACAGCTACACACTGGATATTAATCCTGAGCTGGATTATCTGGGTTTTTTTAAAGCGCTCCTTTTGTGGCGGCTGCTCACAGCTGCGTGGTGAACCTGGCTCGGCTCCACTGCGGGTATGGCAGCGCAGGGGCTCGCCTGGGTCAGAAGCACCTCCCAGAGCAGGAAGGAGACTGTCCGGCAGCGCAGAGCAGTCTTCCTGGTAAATGCTGATCATTATCCTGGGTCAGAGTTGCTTGTAAACTTCAGGATGATATTTGCTATGCAGTTAATATTTCCTCCAGCTTTTTAAACTGAAGTCAGTTCCACAGCAGTTAAATATCATTCTGTGGTTTGCATTTGATACTTTCTTTTATTGCTGTGGCAGGAGCTGATGTCTTCATTGTGTTACTAATCTTAGATATTTCCTATGCACAATTGCATCGTTTCATTTAAATGTCTAAGACTTCATTTAGAACCAGTAACATTTTAAATGGCATCGATATTTCCTGCAATTTTACCTTTTAAATATTAGCTGAATCCCACATGAGCAATTTGTTTCTTATCTTTTTGTTGTTTTCAAGTCAGGTAATAATCTCCTTCGTATTTTGTCTTTCTGAAGTGGGTACTTTTCATTTGAATGAAGCTGGGGGTGTCTTGAAAAGACATTCATTATCGCAACAAACCTGCTCTGCGTTGATACAGAGAGGTCTGCCTCCCTTGTTGAAGGGAGTAACAGTAACAGCACGAAGCAGCTCAGTAAAAAGAGAAATGGAATTTAAAAAGAAAATAGCTGTACACATGGAGGAGCTGATTCAACTTGTCTACCAGAAGACCGCAGTCGTACACTGCTCGGCAGGGATTGGTTTTAGCTAATGGTAGTAAAAGGAAAGACAGGACTGTTAGCAGAGAGAGTCCCAGGCTGAGAGTGATGGGGTTTTCAATGCAAATCCAATTGCTGTAGAAGTACAAGAGACCAGAGGGTCGTCAGATAGCATAGGTGCTTTTTGAAAATCCTCTTAGAAGACGTGGGACACAACAGCATCTTCTCAGCAAACTGTATATTTTATTGCGATTCAATAGTGTAAGGAAAGGACTTAAAAATTATTCTTTGGTCTTAGTTAAACACGCAGATTGATAGTACAAACTGCATTTCACTAGTGCTAAATAAACTGGTGTTTGTTAAGCAAAGGGGACACGCTTTTCTCCTAATTTCTTTTTATGTGCTGAAGGTTTCTTAATCACAAATAGATACTGCTAATGCAAATGCAGCTGAAATACATGTCCTAGTATTATTACTGCTGAGCATTCCCTTGTGTACAGGTGCTGAGACAGTAGCCAACATGCCTGATACTTCTGGTGACCCACTCAAAGCCTGGTAAAATCGATAAAATGTTTCTTTTGATTTAACTGGTTTAGGACCTGTCCTTTTTGAAGGGTTGATGGTTATTGGGTTTATCGAGGCCCCCATGCTTCATGTGAAACACTGACTTGCCCTGTATGATTTCGGCAGCCCAGCACACCTGGTGCAAGTCGTGAGCTGTCTGGCAGTCCCTTACGTTGTAGTTCACCATAGAGAACTCTGCCTGCTACCACAGCTGTGGTCACCACGCAGAGCAGAGCTATCGCAGCTCCATGACAGCACTGAGCTGTCTGGCAGAGTCACAGGAACGCCACCTAGAGAAGTGAGCTTGACTTTGGGAAGGGGCATTAGCTAGGATGCTGAACCACGTGGTGACAGCTGTGCTGCTGCATTCGGTTCTGATCCGTCCGAACAGTGCTTTGCAGATCTCCATGTGCTGCTGCATGCACAGGGTGTGCGTGTCCCCTGCACGCCAAAACCATTTGCAAGCCAAGGCCTTTTTGAATTTTTTGTGACAGATAATCCCTGTGGTGGAGAGCTACAGTTTAATTCCAGTAGTAAGTTGATTTAGTTTTGGTTTAAATGTTGAAAACTCTTTGGAGCAAACCTAGTTTTTCACTCCTCAGCAGACAACTTGTAGTGAGCCTTAAGAAATCTTCTAATTATATTTGTGCATGTGTGTCTAGATTTGTACAGTGGTGACATCTGCTATTGCCTAATCAGCTTCTAACGAATAATAGCAATAATAATGGAAAATGGGTTTAGGAAATCTGTACTTTGATTAAATCTGCTCAGTGACAAGTTTTGTTATAACACTTTCACTCACTGGCTGTAAGTTTTGTCTTTATTCTTACAACAAAATTAATCATAACCCGGGGCAGAATTATACCTTACATGTGCTTTGCTCTGCTGAGAGCTATTGACTGAGGAAGTCCTTTCATTCTGCTCCTAATCAAACTTCAGTTTTACCAAGATTCCTAAGGCTTTCCTTTGGAATCTACCTGCTAAAGGTTAGTCACAGACTCAGCGGCATTGTGACATTTGGGGGAGAACCTAGTGTAAAGCTGGTGAGTATCTATGCATTTTCCTTCTGGAGGAGGCTTTATGTTCCTACCTTATTAAAAAAAAGGCATCACTGTGTTAAAGCAATGTTCTTAATATTTAACTGCGCTGCGGCGGGATGGGATCTCACAGTGCTACCACGATGCAAATCACTATTTCAGTGCTCTCAGGGTCCTGAGAGCCTCAGGCAGGCCTGGGCTGCCAGCATGCAGGGGACAGCACGACACACGGACGAGGGCAGAGAAACTGCTCCCTCTCCCTTTTACAGGAGAGGCACAGAAATTTTTGATACAAGGCGTGACTGGGCTCTGCGTCTGCTCTTCCCGAGCCCCTCCACTTTGGAACAAGGCCTCCCCAGTTCTTCATGTTACTGGGCAATGCTGCCTGCTCTCTACGGGAGGAAGTTGGGTTTAAAAGCCTGGTTTTTAAAAATAGTTTCTGGGCGGGCCTGACACTGGTGTCACCTAGCTCGTTTGTCCCCAGGCACTAAATCTGTGCGGCGGGCAAAATAAAATAAATAATCGGAGTCTTTCTGAACTATAAATGTAACCAGCAAATGGATGAGAGCTCAGTGTCCTATAATAGGATGTCTTTTCGCTGACTAGCAGAAAGGGAGTGACTCAGCCTGACTGTGTACACACACTGAAATAGACTTTTCAAGTTTGGAGACAAAGGCCTTTACATGCATTTGTAAAATTGCCTTTAAAATGCTTGTGAATGAGTTAATCACACAGCCATCTGATTAGATATGAACAACCTCCCTATTTTTTATGCGATTAGGTCATCCCAAGAGAATCATAGAACAAAATAGACTTGGATGTCTCATCCAAGTGTGACTAATAAAAAGTAGTTGAAAACAGTGCAATTAGGAAAACAGTGCAAGCAGGAAATTTTCAAGCCAGTTTCACAACTCTGTGTCCTTGATCTGCCCCGCCAGAGTCTGCTCTTGAGGAAGCTGATGGAAAAAGCTCCCCTTGGCTTGCACAGGTCCAGACTAGGTCTGTGCTTTCTCCTCGCTTCTCTTTGTTCCCTCCTTGGACTATCTCCACCTCTGCAGCAGCATTTTGAGCACTTCAGCCTCGCAGGGTCTCTCTACTTGCACGTGAAGATTGTACTTTCACATGAGAATGCTGAACTGGGAACTGCTGGGTGGGGACTGGGGAGAGATCGGATGCCACTCAAAATCAGAGCTTTAGAGCTCTGGAAAACAACAGAAATGGCACAACTACCACAGTTACAGATGTGTGTCTCAGTAGCAAGCACACAGCTGTACCCTTTCCACACCCCTGCAGTTCTCCAGAGCGGTTTTGTGCCCCGCTTTAACAGTGACTCCAGTTGTGACTTGTTCTTCCTTTCCCACAGCTCAGCCTCCGCACACCAGCTCCCCAAAGTGGCCCATTCTCCTGCCACACTGTCGTACCCCAGCCTGTCTGCAGACTCCCAGCTCCCTCCTCTCCTGAAGTTTCAGTGTGAAGTGAAAGGCAGCCAGTGGTCAGCTTGCTGGGAGGATGTTTTACCAGACCCACCTGGGCTTTGCTCCGGTCATCTTAGTCATAGGCTGGTGCCTGGCACTGTGGGATCTCTTTGCCCAGTCCTCCTGATACCTTGTCACCATTTCAAGGGCAAGGACGTGGAGCACATACAGCAAACAAGCAGGTGGGCTCTCGGAGACAAGACACACATGTACCTAGAGGGCACTGAAGCATTTTGGAAAGTACAATAGAGGAGGATCTGAATCCTCTTACTTGCAGACTTTCATCTGACACTAAATCCCAACAATGTGAAGCTTTAGGGAAGTTGTCATCATTGTCTAGATATTTGTAACTTGCTAAATGGGCTTTTGATTATAAGTGCAGAGAGCGAGAGATAGACATCAAAAGAAAAACTGTCTTTATAGTTTTCTTGCAGCTTTAATTGTGAGTGGCACCTAATCTCTATCCATCGTCTGTCAGATGCAATGCTGGGAAGGGAAAGTCCTACAGACAGCTGAGAATTAACAAGAAACATGCAACTCACTTGATTACTAGGCTGCACCAGTGTTTGAGGTATCTCTCTCTTTGCAGTCCTAAGAACCTTGTTTTACCGCTTTAAAGAAAGAATGTCATCTTTCCTAGGCCTCTTTTTCTAGTGGTGACAGTTGTCTGAGGAGATGGAAACTACACAGAGTGACACAATTGCTGATATGAAGGGGCTTTAGATGGCTCTGTCACCACTGCCATAATAACATGAAGAAGTACTGAGTCCAAGACCTCTTGTAGCAGATTTCTAATATGTAAAACAGCTGCCCAAAGTCAGATGTGCATTAAAAATTGTGATGGTTAAAAAGATGATGGTGGAGGAAGAGGAGAAGCAGCAACTGATTGGTTGCTACATTGCTGTATGATTTTGTACTAGTGGAAGCCCTAAACTAGGTCTGATTATTATGAAAATATTCTTTATTCTTACGGAGTAGCTTGTCTGTTCTGCATGGTTGTAACATGAAAATCCTGTCGACTCTTAATACTGGGCACTTGCAAATAAAATGTGCGTCTCTGCCAGAAGAATTTGCTGTTACATCCTGTCAGCAGGGAAGGACCTCGCCAGCTGTCATCACAAAAGACTGACGGCAGTCACAGACTACTCTCAGGACAGAGCCCATCACTCAGTTCAGCTCAGGCTCCCAGAACAGGTTGGAGAAGGTAGGAGAGCATCACCTCTCATCCCTGCTATCTGGTACAGAATCAGAGGGGAAGGCAGCTGGCACCTTGTTTCTGGTTTGGGAGAACTTGTCATATTAAGCCAGATGCTGGTCCCAGTATTAGTCATTCCCTGACACAGTTCGTATTTTGGGGATAAGAACATAGGCAATCCTGAGAGAGTATGCATTGACACATGAAAACATCATAAAATTGTTATTTTACCAAAATGCCATAAAGCCTCTGTGCCCTCAGATGAACTGTTTCACCTCCTTGAGGACTGCGTGTATGACCTGACTTCCCTCCCGTTCTGTGTGTTCCTTCTAAGGTATCCAGAGGGACTCCCTGACAGTCAGGAAAGTACTTCCCTGCTCAGCAAAGGTTATTAGCACGTATTTAACATCTCTCCTCGAAGAGATTTAAAGTCAGGCACTCTCAGCTGCTTGAATGGAAAGGCCTAACTGGGTGCCTGGTGTTTTACTCAGTTCTGGGATGTGTTAGCCACATGGTGTTTGGCAATATGCAGTAGTGCTTTGGACAGCTGCGGGAAAAATCAATGGAACGCCGAGTACTAATTCACTCAGATGCTTTAACTAACGTACCCTGGAGTTGTTCAATATGCTCTGTTTTGTTGTGATGAATCTTAGAATTAGGCTGGCCCAAACCTTTGTAAGTGTTATTAATAGCACTGCATTAATATTGTGTACTGGGATGTGCATAATGAGGTGTTGCTTAATTTAAATTCGTGTTAGACGAATGTAAATGAATTCCTACCGTGCTGGCTAGTGGCACTCCGTAATTCCAGTTTGTCCATGTAGTGCATCACTGTTTTGCAGATTAGGGATTCTGGGAGCTTGAGTTTTGATGCTGCCAAAATTTATCTCAAAAGCCTTGAGATGCACTGTAGTTAAATGAGCAAGGAGACTACAGAGAAAAAAGCCTCTTTCCTGGCTTTTTCTTCTTTTCTAACATCTTTTCTACTTTCTGGGAGTCAGAATTAACCTCTTACTTTACAAAAGGTGACCATGAATTCTTATTCTTGCCAGGAATGTAAAAGTAATGGGTTCAGGTCTTAAACATTTGTTCTGCTGTCAAGAACAGCTCCTCTGAAATCATTCCCCCTAGAGAAAAATATGAATAATCTCAAAGAAGAAATCTGTGGGTGGAAGAGAGCTGCTAAATAAGTAGTCCTAAGAAAGAGAAACGGTGAGCTGCAGCCTTCAACAGCTAGAAAAAGTATTTCTTATATACATGCGAACTATGGTTTGCTATTCAAAGGACTGGAAGGAAAAGGATGCTTAGGCTATACAAAAATAATTTTCTCAGAGACAGAAATTGAGGAATAGAGCCTGTTGCCAGAGTTGAAGAGAGAACTGAAACTCTCTGATTCTTTGATTCAGAAGTTGCCGAAAAGAAGAAAAGCTATTGCTTTGCATTTAGGGTCTTTTCAAGAACTTGTTTTTTAACATCCCATTGCTCTCAGGAAATAAGGCACTGACCTGTTCTTGGCATAAGTGAAAAAGACAGACTGTGGTGGGCTTGATCTGAGCCTAATGGCAGTTAAAATAAACCCTTTCCTTGGTTTTGCATGGTGCAGGAGCACATCTTGTAGCCAGAGCTGTTAGTCATCCTGTGTTTGCTTCCCTCTGGTAGGGAGGAATTGAAATCAATTTAAACCAGTTGGGTCTGCTGGGTCAGGTTATGCTCTTCTGATGCCTTCAGGTGTGCTCCAGACCAGAACCTGGTGGAGAACCGTGTGCTGTGCTCATGTGAACAGGGTTGGTGAGGTAAAGTCAGTGACCGGGCACCAGTAGTACTTCCCTTGCAACAGGATGCAGCAACAGGAATTTAGGTGCTATTTGTGATCTTCTGCGTGAATGTGGTCCCTTAGCAGAGGACAGAGCTCTGGTCGCTCTGGTATGCGATGATTAAAGAGGTGGTTCAAAAGTGCCTCCATCCACTAATGACAAATCCTGTAATTGCTGAATTCGTCTTCCTGAGTGACCAGTAAGGCAGTTTGAGATGGCACATTACAAGGAACCCAAAAAGACCAGAAAAAAACAACTTGCAAAATGCCACTGACAATAAAAGCATTCTTTCAGAAGCGAAAAGGGGTTGGGAATTGATGTGTTCACTTGGAAACTAAGCCATTGAGGATTTGCATGTTCTGATAAAAATAAATTAAAAATAGCAGAACATTTAAAAGAAGCTTATTTCTATAATAATGTAAAATGCTAAGCACAGATTTACAACCATAAATAAGAACTCAAGTCACAAAATGGGTAGAGACATTATACCAGTGACATTAAATAGATGAAATAGCAGCAGTCAATCTAATAAATAGTTTTCCTTTGCTGCCTCTGAAGCCAGAGGAATTCTGCTGCTTTAGGGACACGTTTAAAAGTAAGTCAGAGAAGTGCCTGCTCTACCTTCCTGTCACTGCCAGAATGGACCATGTTAGGTCACAGCACTGAACCACTTTTCACTGTTGCCCTGACCATTGCACACATAGCAAAATTCAGCTTTAAAGGGCAGTGAGAATTATGAGGATGGTGCGATGGCAGTGACCAGGGAGTTTAATTCTCACCCTGCTGAAATCAATGGCTGTTTGAATTGTAGTTGCTGAATTTATCTGCCTACTCCAGGAATTTCTGAAACTCACTTTTTTTAGTCCACCTCCCTTTTTAACCACTGGGATGCTGGTTTGCCACCTGAATTCCTCCAGAGGAAAAATAACGTCCCATCACTGCTTGGGAGTGGTGGCAGTACCAACCATTTTGTGGCTCTGCGGGGACATCTGTTGTTTTATCTACTCGTTCTGTGAGCCAGTGCCAGTGAAGCAGCTCAGCTCAAATCCTCCTGCTGTACTAAAACCAACTTGGAATGCCAGTTCTGATTATCACCTATCTTCAAAACCAACCCTTTTTGTTTTTCTTTCCCCGCCCCCACCCCCCCCCCCCCCCCCTCTTATTCCTTCTACCCCCACCAGCAAAACTTATCACCTATCTTCAAAACCAACCCTTTTTGTTTTTCTTTCCCCGCCCCCCCCCCCCCCCCGTCACTGTTAATTTCCAGTTACCTCAAAGTCACATAGTTGTGCGGGTTTACAGGGGGGCGTGCAGAGCTGAGGGACCCTGAGCAGAGCGCTGCAGGTGTGTGCGATGCCATAGGCAATCCGTCAGCTCTTTGACAGTCAGTAAAACTGGACAGTTTAGGCCAAGGTTATGCTGAAGTTCAAGCTTTTAGGTTTGGGATTTCCATTTTTTTCTACAGCGGCAAGCTGTAGATTTATACACGCTTGGCAGTGTTGTGTCTGTTGCTGACTGACAGTGGGGCCAGTCTAGAGCAGTACTGCAAGTCTTCTGGCCCCTCAAACTGAACGGCTTTTGGAAGCCCCTTAAGGGCTCCTGAGCAGAAATAGTTCTAGAGTAGAGCGTGAAATTGCCGGTGAGGTATTGTGGGAAGTATGACCAGGGAGGAACTCATACTACTAAATGGCCTGTCCTTCACAGCATAATATGTGTTTACTAATGTCACCTGTCCTCTCAGCAGCAGCAATGGCAGAGCAATTTTGTGTCTCGTTATTGTGAATGCTGTTGCTACCTGTTAGTAGCGAATTTGTCACTAGTGCTAATGGGTCCCCTCGCTGCACTGCAGTGTTTGATGATCAGAGGAAACTATTATATACATCTTTTAGAGTTGCAAAAGACCTGTGTACATGGATAAAGTTATTTACTTTAAGGTCAGAAAAAATGGAAGATCATTGTATTTCATCCCCTGTATGTGAGCTTACCCTGGTAGCCTCAGACAGAGGCCAAGAACTTGTGTCAGTACAATGCTTATTCTCCAAAGGCATCCTCCAGCTGAAAAGTAAAGAAATAGAGAACTCACTATATTGCTTGGCTCAGCGTTCAGAAGTAATGCCTTGTTTCCCAAATGAATTTGTCTGGCTTCAGCTCCCAGCCATTAGTTCTCCATGTGTAATTTCCCTGCTAGACAAGAGAGATTGTAAGTACTCAGTGTTTGTTTGCTCCCCGGGAAAGTGCTTGCACTGTATAAACTAGTCACTTGTCAGTCTTCTTTTTTATGAACTACGTGTATTGAGATTTCTGTAGTCTCACTATATGGTTTTTTCTGTGGGACTATAAGGTTTTGGGGCCTTTTTTTGCATTCTCTCCATTTTTTTATAAGACATGAACATACTGCGAGCTAATACCAGGTCTCAGCTACACTTCCCTGCTTCATGTCGCTCTTCAGTATTCAAACTTAAGGAACCATTCAGCATTTTCATACAGCTAGGATAATACTGGGAGCTGGTGTGTATGTGTATCTGTGTATAGTTCTTCACAATAAGGTGGATCCTTTCTGGAATCACAGAGGCATTCCCCTTCCTGCAAGTAGATTTGTGCTTCTTGTTTCTCAAGGCCTCACATTTGCCTAAATTCAAATGTAAACTAATTTGACTGGGCATGGCTTGCCAAGGATCCCCATCGGTTTCGCTGGCTTGTCATGGTGTATCACTGAGCCACAATTTGTCACCTGCAAAAATTTCAGCAAGTGAACTTGTGTTTGCTTCCAGGTCATTGGTGAAAACATAGAGTAGAACAAGGATTCGTCTTTGCAACCCCCTCCTGTGGAGCTCCGGCTCTTAAGGCTGAGTCCTAGCTAACAAAGCATCCGTGCCTGTACTTGACATCCCCTGGCCTGTGATTTGTACAGCTCTGCCTACATGTTGTAAAGCGGTAAAGAGCTCTTTCGTATTCAAAGTTTTGCTCTTAGCTTTTGCATTTTACTGGAAGAGAGGAAATAGTCGAAGACCAGATCTTCAGAAACTCATCAGTTTGGGGCACAGGCTCTTCACAGTGGCATGAATAAACAAACATGTCTCAGGGCTTCTGAAGAGTCCTTATGTTCCTCTTGCAGGAGGATGAGTGGGTAATGACCAAGCCAAAGCAGCTCACCAAACCTGCCAGAACGTAACCACTCAGCTGGCAGAAGCTACAGAATTTAAGAGGTTTTTGTCAGAGCTGGACTCTTAATCTCGTAATTGTATTCACTTGTCAGAGCATGTTAATATAACGGAGTGAAAAATGTTCCTCGAGACGTGCTGTTGAATATCAAAAATGAAGAATTAAGTGTGACTTTAAAAGCATCTAAAAGATGTGATGCTAAATCACGGTAATCTTTAAGGAAGGGTTGGCTACCCTTTACTGTGTTTTGAGAGTCCGCCTAATATAAACCAAATAAAAGTCAGTTAGAAATCAATTGACTAATGAGAACGTATTATGATTTTGTTTAAAATCTCTATTTTTATTGGTATAATAATTCTTTTTGTTAGTGATTTTCCCCAAGGATTGGAGTGGGAACTCTGCAGGTACAAAGCATAAGCTGGAAATTTGGTCAAGGGAACTATGCAGGCAGGAAGGAGAAATTAAGAGACTAAAAACTTGGTTGGTAAGGCCATGCTGAGTTTCTGTGGCATATTCGTGCAGATTTAAGCAGGATGTTCGCACCTAAGTTCTGTAAGTGCTTGAACTTTTTCTTAGCACACGAAGGCCCCACTCATCCATATGATCATTTATTTTTCTCCATAAATATTCTGGTTTAGATCTTTTCAGGTAGCAAGAACCAGGTGTTTAACAACTAAATGCATCAATAAAATGTACACAGGTTCACTGGAGACTAATTTGGTGTAGTCAATGAATACAATCCTTGAAAATTACATTCTCTTTGCTTCTAGCTTAGTAACGGCAGGCCAAACCTTCAATCTGCCGTATTGATTTCAATGGGACCACTGGTACGAATAAGCAAGAAGGCTTTGACAGAGTACATTTAGATGTAGTGTACCATACTTGGGCTCTGAGACACTGAAAAGAGATTCCTCCCTCCAATATAATAATTCAAACCTATACATCTTCTCTCTGATGGCATTTGTAGGGCTCAGCAGGAGGAGGTAAATAATAACCTGCTGGCTGCCATTTATCTGAGTGGCAGGGAGGCAGAGGACTGGAGCCGGGCCTTTGGTTTGCCTGCTCAGGATGGAGTCGCACTGCTTTTGAGCAGCACCGAGCTGAGGCTTGTGGTGAGCCAGCCCAGGGCTGTTCTGCATTATGGCCCCTCAGTGAAGTGCCTGGGGAAGTCTAGGGTGGACAGACTCAGTGTGCTTCTGCTGAGTGCAGTGCCTATTTTGGGATGGTCCATATAGAGTTCGAGCTAAAAAGCCCATCTGGATGAGAGTGTATTTGCTCCCCGAGTGTCCAGGCTTCCAAAGAGTTTTCTAGCTTGGGAGCAGCAGATCGAAGCTGGTCCTGAAATTCTGTTTTGCCCAGCCCACAAAATAGCATGCCTCCTGCTGGGAGCCTTGCGGAGCAGGGCACAGGGACAGCCAGGCAATTCTGCAAGGGCAAGAAAAATCCAGATGGACATCGTGGTTCCAGCTTGGCACCAGCTGTGCTAGAGATAGTTTGGCTCGGGGCAAATCTGCTGTAGTGTCTCCAGCTCAAAGCTTGACACCAAGGAGCCCAGTGCTCTACAGATGGGGAAACTGGCACCCGTAGACTTGTCCAAGGACACGCAGCGGGCTGGTGGCAGAGATAGGAGTAGAACCCCGATCTCCATCACTCTGTCTTGCTTTATCATTAGGCCATAAGACACATTGATCATCCTTCTGTGCAAGTGGGAAAAATATTTGTCAATATGGGTGGATCGAGAATTTCCCAGATAAAACATACACACACATGCATGCACACAGGTATTTATGTACTTGTATTATTTATTACTACCTTCCACAGGCAGAGCCATGGCAGATAAATCCTTACCCCTAATTTAGTCTGTATTTATACATTGGTGGTCCTTTCGGCAATTGGTTGTAACTCTCACGATTGAGTTTCCCTTCCCTCTCCCCACCCCTTGAGTATCAGTGTGTTCCCACACAATCTATTGTACATCTGTTTATGTAGCTATGCCAGCACAATGTAGTATCTCTACAAAATACAGTTATAAATTAAAGGAAACATCAAATCTTTACTGGAATTGCACTTCCAGGGAAAAAAAATGCTGTGAAATTAAATGCTTTCTTAAAATTGGGAAGGTGGGCCTGGGAATATTCCTTATAACTTCACTGAAAATCTCATGTTGCACTTCCCTTTTGGGGTTCTCCTTTCGTATGGTTTAAGTTTTAATGTTTTAAGTAATCAGCCATTAAATGAAATGTCACGGCTTCCCAGCAGTAACACAGCAGCGGTTTGGTCCAGCCACACTCTTGAAGGAAATGTGCAAGATGGATCAGCCAGCGGTTTGGTTCAGGTCAGCGCTGGCCTGTGCTGGCTTCGTCCCAGCGTGTCAGAGGCAGCTGCAGGCAGCATGTATAATTCAGAGCACTCCAGGACTGTGACAGGGGAGCTTTTCTGGCTGTTGCTTGGACAGATGGTGAGCAGCGTACGGAGCAGAGAGCATGCGACCGAGCGGTGCCAAGCCTGGGACTCGGTTGCCAAATCTCATGTGAAGTAGGGCTGTGCAGATGAAATAGAGACATGAATTATGGCTTGGTAACGTTCATTAAAACTTGTGGTGCTTATTATCCTGCTGAGGTGAAAAACTCCAGAGCAAATAGAAATCCCTCAGAAATCATCATGTTTGCTACAAACTTCTTCAATCTCTGATTTACGTTCGCCTTCATTCCCAGAAATTTTTAATTGCCACAATGTTTGATGGCTTCAGGCTTCTGACTGTTACGAAATTGAGACTGAACCTTTTAAGTGTAAACAAAACCTTCACTTCAGTAATAAACCTAGAATTATTTCTACTCTTTCCACTTCATAGAGCTACAGCAGTTTTTAGTAGGTATGTGGTAATTTGACAGATTGATAAAAGCAATGATAAATGTGTTACTATTTATACTGTAAAGCTGGCGAGATAAAAACCCACGAGCATTGTCCTAATCTGACTTCCAGTACAGAAAGCCTCTCTCTAAGCCTCTTTTTGGGGGATTCCGGCTGGGAACAGAGCTCTGCTTTTATAGGCAAATTGCAAGATCTTCCCCAGGCAGAGGCTGGGCACTGAGGGGTGCAGGAGAGCGTTTGTGAACTGTTGGTTGGCAGAAGTGGTTTCAAGAACCTGGTACTCCAGGAAATGGAAAATCCTCAAATATTTATGTAGAAAGAAGTTGTTCCCTATTTCATTTTTCCTTTTGGCTGTTGGTTGCATAACCCAAAACACACAGCGTTTTGCCTAAAGTGGGATTCCAGCACTCAGCAGTTTGGGGTGAAATCCAGACAGTGAATTCCTTTAAGCTGAGCTCCTCAACTTTGAGATTCAAAAAGAAGCAGTTTTAGACTTCAGAGGTGGTGGCCTGTCAGTCATGATGCAGACAGATCCATAAGCAGAATCACTGGTAAGGGTTTGTGGATTTTGTGCAATGTTGACAGGGTTTGCTCTGTGGTAGGTCTGCAGCGCAGAGGAAAAGCAGGGATTTTCATTTCCTTGGTATTGCTTAAGGTGACATAACTTCTTTTGATAGGTAGTAATGGGAAAAGTTCTTCAAATGTAACACAGTTTTGCAGTAAAGCACTGCATTTCTTTAAGAAGCATGTTGCATAACCAGGAGAAACAGTAATTTTTCTGTTTGATTTGGGAGTTCAGTTGCACCAGAGATCATCGTTAGTGGCAGAAATCATCAATGTGTGTTGTCCGCAGCAGTGACTTACAAAACCAGGTAGCCTTTCAAACAACTGAAATGCTACTGGATAGAAGGAGAACAGTTTGTTGCAGGCAGAAAAGCACATATGTGGTGCCCAGGGATGACTTCAGTAGCTTGTTTTTCCTTTCTTTGTTATATATGTTACACCACAAGTAGGCTCTGCCTTCTCGTATTTAAAATTGATGAGGCTTTCTTGGCTGCTAATGCTGGCATAGTTGTAATGTTTTGCAATTTGTACTAAGCACATTTCTACAAAGCTTTTCCTAAGAGGTAAAGTGAGTTTTGGTTTTGTTTTTGAAATCCACACACTGCCTGCTTTTCTATTGCACTTATGAGCTTCCATTGTTTTCTCATTTAAGACTCAATTCAGTGGGAATACTTCCCACCAAAGCAACAGAAATTATTATCTTGACTACTGCAAGAAACATTTTGCAGAGGTACGTTCCAAACAGACATTTTACTCCTCATGGAAAACTACCCAGCAGGGTTCCATATTTAAAAACATTACCCTTCTTATACAAAACAAGCTGTATTTTTCTTTGTTGCCTGCAGAGTTCCTTGGCAGGGAAACCATTCTGTGTTCAGTAGGGGCTGGTAAAAATGTTTCAGGCTGGAACTTCAGGCCAGATTTTGAACTGCTTTATGGTTACATTTCACAGAGGAAAGATGTTGTCTTTGGGGTTTGGCAATATAGTGGAAGACCTTTGGGTACAGGAGATGACAGTGAAATTTCTTTAACTGTGAGGCTAAATGAAAGTCCCAATTTGCTGCTTCATGTCAAGTTCGGTAGTGAAAATACACAAAACAGCTGCCCTTTGTTGTGCTAATGCTGCTGGAATGCGTCACTGAGACATTATTATGAACTGCTCCTGAAAATGCTTATCAACTACCTCTCTGCCCAAACTAGCCACCAGGAAGAACCCATTGCAAGCCAGGCACTGTTTTGGGGGCCAAAATTTTCTGTGCTGTGTATCAGTCTTTCTAATTCACTGCCTTGCGTCTCTTCTGCCAACAGGCGTGGTGCAGGGCATGGCTCACCTCTTGGTTCACAAGCGAGAATTAGAGCTCTGTCGAATTGTGAGTGTTGGCTGTGGCTGCTGGACGATTGAGGCTCTGCACTGCTGGAGGTGAGAGCCCACAGCAAGACGGGACAGAAGAGCCTGTGTGGTTCACAGCCAGTATTATTAAAGGGAAGGGAAGCTGGTGGCAAGTGGAAGTTACGTGCCAGGCTGTAAAATGTGATGGAGAATTACAGCCTTGCCACCTCTTCTGTCATCTCTGTTACCGGAGTGGTAACGTCTGCCTGATGGCACGCAGACAAACGTTTAGGGACTGTGACCTCCTAAACTGCCCAGGAGTTGTGGATTTTAGAACAATGTCTGTGATTCTGACTTCAGCAAAATCTTAAAGGTGTTTATGCAATTATAATTTTGTGCCCTCACGAAATCAATAGGAAATTTCCTGTGGGTTTAATGGGACCCAGTATTTTGTCCTGCAAAAGGGAACAGTGGTTAGGCAATGGGCTTCAGCAGTATTCAACGTCATGCAGGAGGAGAAGAGGGCCGGAATGACTTTTGTTTTCATCCCCCAGAAAGCAGAGTGTCCCTGTACTAGTGCTCTGTCCTTTATGTGCTCCATCAACACTGCTAGTTTCAGAATGTCAAACAGAAAAATCCAGGAGCATTTAAATATACAAAGTTTGCCTGTGTGCAAGTTGTAAACAGTTTGTTCGAAAGAAGTTTCGTTTGTCATTACCTTAGGCTAAACCAAATTGCAGAGTAGCGTAATTTATTACAAACATGGTATTTTGTGACAATTAAATCCATTTACCAGCTACTCTAGAAAGCAAAATTCTGTAATTGCACACGTGGTTGTTTACAAAGGTCTTGGCATAGAAAATAATATTAGGAGGATAACTAATAAGGGCTGAGTAGTACTTGTTGTGAACCAATATGCATGGTTAAATAACGGGTGAAGTTAAATTAGCGGAGTCTCTCTAATTTAATCTTTTCTTCCAGTAAAAGAGATGCCTAGCTGTAACTTCAACTGCCAGAACCGACTACTCTATACTGAGAAAAGACATTTGCTGATCATTTAATCTGCATACAGAGGAAAAGACACTTGCCTTATTATTTTTAATTTCTTCATAAATTTGGAATGATATTGCTTTCATGACCTTGTTATAATTAGCAGTAGCTATTTCTTGTTAATGAGCTATTACCTGCAAATCCATATAATTCATCTGACAAGCTGACAGCCTGACTAATTAACAAGGTTTGACCAGTATCTCAAGCCCTCTGCACAGGAATTTCTCCACTGACACTAAAAAATGTTCTCTGAGGTACCATATATAAATATATCAGCCACCGTAAATGGTTTCTGCGAAGAGGTTACAAGATCACCCTGCTGAGAAGTTTGTAACATTCATCCAGAACAGAGGCTGTTACCCAAAAATCCTGTTTTGCACCACATTTATCCTGTGATTAAAACTGCGCGAACATCAGTGATAGGTGTAAATCCCCAGAAATCTGTAGCATCATTTCTAGATGGCTTGCAAAAAGGGTTTTAAAACAGAGAACGCCAGGCGGTCAGGCAGAAAGAAGCCTCTGGACCTCTCCACTAGTAGAAAACAGACAAACTCTGTTCCGAAAGCGTGTTTTCAACACAAACTGCCCTGTTAGCTTCTCGGGCCTGTCCAGTCAGCCCGCCAGAGAGCAGGCGCTCCTTGCGCTTCAGTGGGATTTGGATCTGACCCTCGCTCTTCTTGGCTGCATGGGACTGCCTAGCCTGTCTCCATCGACGTGCCTGGGTCCGTGTAAGTAACGGGAAATCACTTCTTGTTCCTAGGAGGTGGTTTTTAAATGGCATTAAGGCAGGTTTTTGCGGCATGATGTTCAGAAAAACTAAGACATCTTGTAATGTTTCAGCTGCTCTGTATGGATTTATTGATAGACACAGCACTTTACCACGAAAAGGAAAAGTCTCTGCCCAAGGCAGTTTCCAATCCTCCATGCAGTGATCTTCTACATAACGCACAGTAATTTTATGTGGACCGAATTCAGCGTGCACACACCCCGCTTTGCTGAGTTGATGCAAAAATTAGATTTGTTATTGTTTGTGAAGCCGTTAGAAGCTAGAGAGATTAACTCCATAGACAAGATGAGGAGGAAATTAATTCTGTCTTCAGAGTAGTGTAAGTGAAGTAAATAAAGCATGGGACCACACAATGAACAAAGGGGAGAAAACAAAACATTGAATAGCTGCTCTTGACACGGACAGCGTTCGTCCTGTGCAGTGTATGAGGCAGTGGCTCTGTGGAGAGATACGGCGTGTCCATGTAGTTAGGCTGGCTGTGCTGCGGCTGCACAGGGAGGCTGTATGGAGGTTGCAAATAATTCCTGGCTTTCAAGCACTTGACTTTGTACCCTTGGTTTCTTGGTGATGCTTTCTGTGACTGTGTTTAGTAGGTGTTGTGGGAGTATCTGGAAGCTTTTCTGTAATGAATCGAGAACCAGTTACAAAAAGTCTTGTCCAAATACCCAAGAAGATGCTGTCCACCACAAAGAATTGACCAAATAATTTAAATCTTTTTTTTAAGGATAGTAGTCAAAGCAAAAGATAAAAGGAATTGCTTCCAGCTCAAATTCAGTATGACTGTGTTTTTAGGTTCATAAAGGAATGGAAAAGGAAACCCTTGGAAAGCTTTGTTTCACGGGCAGCTGTATTAAAGCCTAAATGACAGATCTCATTTTAGACACTAAGATTTCACCCTTGGGGAAAAATCATCCATTTCTACCTACAGTTTAAGGGAAGCTTTTTCTTCTGGTTTGAAGGGAGGAGCTCCCAGCTTCCTTACCCCGTTTCCTCTCTTTCTCACTCCTGTTTCGCTTTTTACCTGTCCATTATCCTATTGCAGTGTACAGGAGATTGTAAAATTCCCTGCTGATGTAATTTCTTATTTTTTATTTCTGGAGGAAATTTGTGGCACCTTCCTGCCCATGTTAAATCAGTGACAGACATTTTTAACTATTCAGTCAGCTTTCTTTGGTGAAGGGCATTGACTCCACAAAAAGAAATAACAATAAGCTGCAACCCTGCTGCAGCTGGGAACTGTTCTGTTGTAGCAGTGTCCATGCAAAATTCCACCAGAGCTGATGCTTTCTTTTACCCCAGTCTGGATAGTTGCAGTGTAGCCCTTGTCCAGAGATAAGGTGACCTCAGTTCATTACAGTGGTGAGAGAATTCCTATGCTGTGTCACCAGCAGCATTTATGTTGAAGCAACTGGCCTGACACAAGTGTCTTGATGTAGAAAGAGACCTGGTTTTGCGGTGAGACATAGCCCAAGGCCTCTCTGTAACAGGACTTTTAAGCATGAAAGTACTCCATTGATGTTGGCACTTAAATTTATACCCTTTTAAGCACTCTGAAGAGGGACTTCAGGGGAAGCTGTTCTTGTGTGGAATAGAAATCCCGTGAAGCCCTGAACAGAAGGTGTCAGCAAAGGCATTTACAACTTTCAAGGTGTTTCTGGAGTTTTATTATGTTTGCCCCTGGGAAGGTCTTCAGCAGAGTGCTTGGACTTTTAGACTGAACAGTGCTCTGACCTTGTGCAAACTGGGTGCTGCCCTTGCTATCTGACGGAGGTAAGACTTCGTTCTGGGACACAGCATCGTTCAAGAATTTTAGGTCTTAGTGTAGACAGAAAAAATGGCCTGCATTTCAAGGAAGAAAATGAGGAACAGCACCTGGGACTCCGTGGGCTCTCCACAGATGCCGCTTTAGCGCAGCAATACCTCCTGTGCCAAGAATGTGGAGCTGAGCCCATAGCAGCTGTCAGCCTGCGGAGAGAGCAGCAGCAGTGTGTTTCCCCGTGGGTGCTGCTCTGTCCTCGGTAGCTGAGGCTCCAAGTATTGCAAACAACGTGCAGATTAACTTGAATGCGAGTGACAGCAGCTCGCTGCTGATGGAGGCGAGAGGCAACAAGCCTGTCTCTCACTGATGATTTCCAAGAGGTAGAGTGCACACTTAAAGTAAGGTTACCGGAATAAATGGTGGGATAGATGAACTTCCTCTTACGACAGGGGACAGTGTGATGAATGAGATGGCTGCTGACAGCTACTAGGACACTTCTTGGGTAAATGCACCATTAATCTTCTCACAAAGCACGTCTCCATTGTAAAGCCGTGTCAGCGTAGGAATACCGTCAAAATCCAGGCAGTAAAAGCTCTGAGAGACAGGCAAGCTTTGGTGCTAGCATGGTTTCCACCTTCAACTGCACCCGCCTACTTGGTGAGTTATTGTTACTGTATTTGTAAGTAACTCTCCACAGACAATTTACATCTTAACCAGTGCAGCGCATTCGCTTTGTGACAGCTTTAGCACCCTGATTGCATATAATCTGTTCAGGCCATAGGGAAGAACTGCTTCTCTTTGTGTTCCCTCATCACTCATATGTGCCCCCTCTGCCTCTCGCCCTCCTCCAGGCAGGCACGCAGGAAGCATGAGGGGAGGCGAGGGGAAGCAGCACGCACTCCCTTTGTCCTTGGCTCGTAAGGGAAGGCATCAGATTCATGGTGTGACTCAGAGGAACCACAGGACCATGCAGGACAACCTAACGCCTCTTCATCCCAGGGTTTTGCCCTCAGTCAGCTCCTTTCCTTTTGAGGCTGCCTGAGATGCTTCATTCTTCCCCAGGGCAAGGTTAGTCTCCAAGGAGGTGCTTTGCGCTCCCAGCAGGGAGCACTGTGTCCATCGAGAGATGTGTTTTTCTAGAGCACTACTGCCTGTTTGGGCAGGACACAACCCTTAGCTTTAAGGCTACATCTACAGAGGACGAGGCTGAAGCAGTTTTTATCTAGCCCCTGGGTTCTCACTGAGCAGGGCTCTGGCACCTCCAGCTCAGCACTGCAGGAATTCAGCGGCCCCATCAGAGTAACAGTGCTGCCAGTATATCACCATTTACTCAGTCCAGGAGCGATTAGCTGTGTAATAGCCCACAACTGCAGGTGTGCTTGACCTGCAGAAGCCTTAAGATATCCACTTCACAAAATACAAGGGAAATATGAAGCAAAACTTGGTATTTGTTCAGGCAGGAAAGCACGTATCAAAGATACCCAGACTTGAGCTCTGAAGAAAGCATGGCTCTTAGTCTCTGTGCAAATAATCACAGTCTGATAAATTTTAGCACAATTAAATAGATGATACCAAGGGAGATTAGTTTGTAAATACATTTTAAACCACCAGGAAAAGCTTATTTCTGTCTTTTCACAAGCTGACTTTTCTGTGTGACAAGACCAGAAATATTTTGGTAATAAAAGCTTATTTCTGTCTTTTCACAAGCTGACTTTTCTGTGTGACAAGACCAGAAATATTTTGGTAATAAAAGCTTATTTCTGTCTTTTCACAAGCTGACTTTTGTGTGTGATAAGATCAGAAATATTTTGGTAATTATTATGCATCTGTTATATAAGCAGGGAGAATTATCATCGTCAAAGCTAGCTTCAATTGTGTGATATGTGCAATTGATTGGTCACAATCTCAGATGATAAAATTATTCTGCTCCTAGATGCTATTTTGAAGAGGCCCAGTGTGTCAGAAGGTTGGGACAGAGCCTGGTGGGGTATGACCATGAGCAGCTGTGAAATGCAATGCAACCTGCAGCTCAGGAGGTCCTTATAATGCTGATTGCTGAAAGGATGAAGTGTGTTTCAGGGGAAGGGTCATTGTTTTCCTTTGGCATTCATCCCGGTCACTATCAGAGAAAAAGTAGGAGAACAGATGAACTTCTGGCCTGGTCCGGTGTGGCTGTTTTTATGTTGCAAGGATATTGTTAATTATTCCGAAGCAAAGAAGAAAAGTATTTAGAACAATATGGTATTAGTGAAAAATGGTAATAGACTTGGATAACCGCGCAGGTTTTGACCTGAAGGAGTTCACTGTCACTCCAAACACACTTTTAAAGTGTGGCTTTAATTTTGGAGTAAGATCTTTCTAGGCTGAAGACTGTGCGCCATATCATTTGTTAGCAAAATGCCATGTGTACTAGTGAGTGCATCTGTGAAGAAGCTGATGTGGACGTGAAAGATGGCAAAGACTTGAAAGCATTAATGAGTTGGAAACAGGTCAGCAGTAGAGTCCTGGCTCGTTAAAGATGTCCTCTTGGTTCAGAATAATTGCCAGTATAAGTTGGGCTGACATTCTCAGAGTGGTACAGCAAACTCAAATGAACTGCAGAATTAGAAATTAATCACAAAGTGTCCACTACCTTCTGCTGCTAGGAGGAGGACGGGGAAATGTCCATTTTTAGCACTGCCAGCCAAAACGACGCTTTAATATTTGCACAGCCTTTTACAACATAACCCTTCTCTGTAAGAACTGGTTCATCAGTGTGAAATCCTGATTTGTGAAATTCTGTTGGGCTAGACCCTCACATAGTGTAAGTCCCAGGGAATTGTCTCTATACAGGAAATGAGAATCTGCCCCGTTAATCTTATTGCTCTACTAAGACAGCAGCCATATCCTTCTAGACCTTCCCTCAGGCCAAAACTGTCAAGAGAACTCTGAAAAAAGGCCAATTTACAGATAAGTAGGTTTTCATTCAAGCCTGGGGACCGCTTTTGTAATTTTTGTTTCTCTTAACCTAAAACTAATATAAGGAATTTTGTGGTTTGTATTTTGAATGACTTTTCTGCAGATAAATTGCTAAAATGACCTTTCCCTAAATCCTACTGGTGACCTCTATATTCAAGGGGTAATAAGGTTTATTTGTATCTGTAAAACAGAAAAAAACCCCAATGTGTGCAGAGTCATGGGAAAGATGATTTCATTAGATGTGTGAGATTCTAGAGATGAAAAATGTGCTGAGATCAGATTTGGACAACAGCACTTCAGTAGTCAAGTCTGCAGAAAACAAAAAAGACCTGAACAACTATGAAATTATTGGGGGAGAAGGGGGGAAACCACAAACTTTTTGTTAAAAGTCTTCAAAGGTTCCCTGGTTTTTATTCTTTCCCTCTAAATTAAGATGTAGGTCATCTTGCATCACTGGTATAGAGTACATCACACAGGTGATCTCTGCTGGGAGCAGTTTTCACTAGCAATTGACCCAGTCATGCAAATTCTCATTTATCTGGGTATTTTTCACGCAGGCAATCCCATCACCATTAGTCCAAAGACTCACAAACGGGACCATGAGTTCACCCGATTTCAACTTGTGTGCATTAGGGCCAATTAAATTTTCAGTCCCCGCCCTGTGTTGAGCCCAACACAGTGCGTTTTAAAACAATCATATAGTTCAGGAAGGCAGCGTGCCTGGATTTCTAGGTGTTGAGAGCCAGAGAGTTCACTGTTTCCCAGGGCTGCCTCTCCAATTGCTGTTTAGATTCATTGTTTCAAATTGGTGTTTTATTTGCATTTAAAACTTTTGTGGCTTCCCCTTTCAGTTCTTGAAATGCCTTTGCTGCTGCACTAAGAAATCTTTCACTGTCTTGCACTTCTTCACAGGGAAATCCTTGTGCACTGTAACGTAGGCATTTTTCAGACCTCTTACTGACAAACTGAACAAACTGGTACTGGAATTCTTCCTCTCCCTGGCCCTCCTAGGGGTTCTGCCTGCATCTCTTTCTCAGCTGGTGGCAAGACCAATATCTGAAGAGAGTGACTGCAACAGGACTAGCTGTATAATTAAGGAAATTTTCACAGAATTGTGACCAAAGATGCTAAATCGAGGATTTGGCAAAGAAGGTAAAAGAGCGTTGACTCTGAATTCCTGTCGGAATCGAAGGGAGCTGGACCGTGCTTTTGCACAGCCGTAAAGAGAAGTGTTGTTCAGCACTGGATGCTGCCAAGTAGTCTAGTTAAATTTGCTGCAGTCAGCCAGTCCACATTTGGCATACAAAGAAATTGCACACAACTTGCTGAAATGTAATCACTGAGTCACATCATTGAGTGCTTAATCTCTAGGAAAGTTAACTTTTTCGGCACAGGGTGGATCACATCAGCAGGATTCTTTCTTTTCCCAGGTGGTGATAATGCCTTCTGCTCCTCTTGCAAGAGATTGCGGGCAGTGCTGTGGGAGCTGCTTTGATGTCCTATCACATTGCTTTTACACGCACATCAAAAATGCAAAAGCACAGCTTGTCTACTGTAGCTCAACAAAGGGGCAAGTACACTTAAATCAAAGAACTTGCCAATACCAACATCTGATTGTGTAGGCTTCATTATCAGACAGATCTTTGGGGGCTTTAAAACGTGGTGCCATCTAAGGAAATCCTCAGACACCACAAATGAGGCTGTTCCCCTTCCTGTACTTGGCAGGAATCTGTTACATGAGCAGCTCTCCCTTTGGCAGCTGTGCCGGTAGGAATGAAATGAAAAGGTTGTGCCAGTACTTACTGACCGTACAGCTGCATTCGCAGGCAGAGTTACAAAGTCATTTCTTGACATGCCTCCTGTGACAGTCGGGCTCCTGCTCAGCCTTCTAATTTCCCCGATGCCCTCTTCCCAGTACGTGATGTTCCTTTGAAACATCACTATTTATTCATCTGACAGTTGCAATGTCAGTGACAAGGAAAAAGAATGAGTGGCTGGAGCTTTGCAAAAATAAGTTGAAAGTGAGAAAGTCAAAGTCCTTTTTGAGTTCTGAAGCTTCAGCTCTCCATTCTACCCCAAGAAGTCCCCCCCCCCATCTGAAGAGCCCCCAAATCACTGTTTATTTGGGTCATGTACTTTAGAGGTTCATCTTCTATCCTTCAACATCAATGCTTTTCTGACAAATCGGCAAGCAGATGGGAAGACTCCGGAGCCTGTAAGGCAACAGTGGTATTTTTGCTTCAGTCACTTGATTTGACATTTGTTTTTCAGACACTTGGTCAAAAAAAGCAGCCATGCTTCTCCCCTTTGCCTGGTTTGACTCCAAGTAGAGCTGCTCACCTCTGTTTCTGTTTGCTTTCTTGGATACCTCTGAAGGATGACCCTGGAAGTGAGAGTAGGCCTAATGGAGGAGCATCTTGTTTGTGATTCTGCTTTGGATCTGAAAGGCACCAGAGAGAAGATTTTCTAAATCCCTTCTTATCTCTGTCACTGCAAGCCACTCTCAAGCCTGCAATGCAGAGCACTTGCAATTAAACCCCAGGCAGAATTTCTGATGATCTTCAGTATCTGTGGGGGTTCACTGTTCTGCAAACCTCCTCAAGGCTATTCAGACTAAAACTAAAGCACTTACATGGAAGAAGATGGGGAGGGAATGAGGTGACTGAGCAGGTGTGGCTTACACAGCTATAAATAATCATAGGAGACCTTTCATCTTGTTCCTCACTCTTGGGACTTGCGGAGTTTTAACAGCCGAAGTGGAAGCAAGGGGTTCTAAACATAGTTCAGAGGTTTGCGTATCAGGTTTCTCTTCACCTGCAACTGGAGGGTCATTATCTGCCTTCAAAACACTGGCAGCTAAGCTGGCTAATGAGTCCCTTTCTTTAACAGAAGAAAAGGAAATCAAGCTCATTTCCCACATTCTTAAATTCTTTTGAGTATTCTATTCTTAGAGTAAGACCTTGATAAAATGCAGAATTTTCAAAGTACTAGCAGTTTAGAAATAGGAAAGCAGTTACGATCTAACAAAGTAGCCAGATTGGAAGAAAATACAGGTAATCTCATGGACAGCTCTGTGACACTTGTAAGTTGTGTGACACATCCCCCAACTCCTTTTTCCTTCATGTGAGCATGGTAGGGTTCTGATGGGAAAGGTTGGTACTGAAGACTCCAACACAATTGAATGAGAAATGCTGTGCTTTCCTAAACTTCTTTATACTTCAGAAAGATTAGTTCAGGACACGAACACGGACACATTTGATATTATTTTGTGTTTTGGAAAAACAGCAGCTCAGAATTCTCTTTTTTCTTTTGTCCCCTAGTGATTGACTTTATCAATTTTCTTAATAAATTGGCTTCTGAAGCACTTGTTTAGAAAGGCGGCTGCTGAGGGCATCCCTCTGTATCCCAAGGAGAACATGTACAAGCTTATGATGGTCCTGAGATTAAAATAGTAATGATGGGCCCAAATGACAGAAGGGATGAGACTCTGGAGCAGCTGCACAAGTCAGTGTGAGCTTTGTACATCTACTGAGGGTACAGGTAGCCCGTAGATGATAGGTATGTAAACACAGTATGTGTATCTGTGAGTGCATAAATTCCAAGGGAACTGTCAATAAGAGCGTCAGTGCACCCTCACTAATAGCCTACTAATTGTTTGCTGGTTTCTATTGATCTTTAAATTGCATAAAGTCAAGATCAATTTCCTGAGTAATGCCTCTGACATTTGTAAGCAGTACTCAATGTAATAGTTGATCTTAGGTCATCTTGTCTGGGACTGACAACATTGTAAACGTCCACTGATCAATACATTCCCAAAGAGTGCTTTAGTGATACCTCTTGGAAGAAGCTGTTGTCTCATAGCAGCTACATGTGCTGCAGGAGCTTTTCTGAAAGCACAGGAAGGAGGGCCCTCTCTTTCTTGTCTGACCCTCACGTGTATCCATCTGGTCCCTGCAGAGTTGTTGCTTTTCCCTGGGCTTGTAAGAAGTGCAGCACCTGTATTTAAGAACTAGAGTCTTCGAGGAAAACAGCTTTGTGGGGATTTTAATGATGTATGTTCAAAAAAAGCACCCATTTTGGTTTGGATTAGATAGTAAATCGCAATACACATCAGTGTGGGTTGTTTGAGGTAGTTTTCCCAATCAACATTGTCTTTGCAGGAATCCCCTAGGACTTCCTCATCCTCAGCCGTCTCTCTGGCAATGAAGAGAGAGGGATAAGTTGTGATTCCTTCCTTCCCATTCCCCAGTCCCAAGCTGAGAGCACCTGATCTAATTCTCTGCCAATTGTACTTCTTTGAAAGGAGCTGAAACATGTAATATTCTTTTCTACTATTGCCATCCCAAAGAGTTAAAAAAACCCCAGAAGGCAGACTCCAAAAATGTGTGAGATATAGGTTTAAAGTATATATAAATGCCAGCATGGTCTTCAGGCATTGTGGGGCACTTCATCATACTTGAATTAGATCATTGAACTTCAATTTTCTCTACAACCATCAGGATAAAACCTAGCATTCTCCTCTAGGAGAATCTCCTCTAGCACTCTTCTCTAGGTCCATGCTCCAAGAGGCAAAGCATTAGAGCACTACTCTGTGCAAAACCTTACACAGCAGTGCCCCACAATTCAGTTCCAAGAGTGGGCACTGGCACATTTCCATCCTCTGAAGCTTCAGCGTCGTCAGGCGCTCAGCAGAGAATATGAGTTAAAGCAGAGTTGTTTCTGCCCTTCAGCTTGAGCTTGTCCCCAGCTCTGGCTGGGTTGGTAAGGTGGCTGAGGAGAGGGGGCATGTCTGAGGTTCCCAGGAGCAATAAGGGAGGATCTAGACACGGTGCTGTCCCAAGCCTGCCTCTTCCTCTTGTTCTGTGCTTTGGACACAGTGGTTTGGTTTTCAGCTACTGGGAGAAGTCCAGTAAGATTTGCAAATGGAAAAATTGCTCCGACCTGCCCTGTGTGATCTTATTAATCACAACCTGAAGTATAAACTCAATCAGACGCTGCTCTTGTAGCAGAAAATTCTTCCAGTGTGAGGGGAAGGCTTTGGGGTGTACTGAGGACAGGATCTTGGCTCTTCATCTCCACTTGTTTTTTTCAGTCCTCTTTGATGTTCTCCTGCCTTGTGTCTTTCTTGAGTGAATATCAGTGAATATCAAAAACCATTAAGATAAGCAATAGGCAGTTGTATGCTGAGCAGCCGCCTGCTCCCTGAGGTCACACAGTAACCTTAGCAGCAGCCTGTGCCTCACGCCTGCTGCCCGATTGACTGACTGCTGCTATCCCTTTTAATCCCTTCTGTCATTCAAATAACCTTGACGAAGCAACAGATTTAATCACCTCTAGCTTACCTCAGTATACCACTCGCACTTGTCCTCTTGCAGTCAACACTGTGGAGATCGGAGTACAAAAAGAATACCATAATATAGAGGTTGAAAGGTCCATATGGGAAATAGGCCCATATGGGAAATGGCCCCATCTGGCCCTGTGTGGAAGGTTCCTGCTGAGAAAAGTCTATGTGAAAATCTTGCACCGGCTATGAAGAACATGGTGGCAATGCACTGAGTCTCTGACAGCTTCCTGAAGTGGTTAAAGAGCACCCACGTGCTCGTGATAGGGAGGTAAGACTGAAGTGGGTCAAAACCTGTTGAAATAGCTTGTTTTCCTCAATCTCATGCAGGGGAGGAACTCTCGAAGTGGTGGCGGTTTGCATGTACACCACAAAGCAGTAAGAAGATCCTTTCCCCCTTCCTTTCTTAAAAGCAAATTAGGTTTCAGGAAATAAGGGTCATTATGACTAGTCACTGGCCTTTGATTTTGACTGAACAACCGTAACTGCTTGGATTGTTAACAAGGACTCTGACAAACAGGAAGAGCTAAACACACGGAATATTCTTCCAACACGAAGTTAATGGATATTAACGATTACTACGAAAAATAGTATGTCATCTGGTGACACGCTCTGTGCAGGACTGGTTTCTCATTACTACAAGCCAAGCCGTGTAGAACTTGCAGGTTGCCCTTTGCCATAATTTATATCCACTAGTGCTCTAAGCAGATTCATAAAAAATGGCAACCAATCCATATCTATCATGTTTTATGTTTGGGTGAGGAATAGGGGTATTACTTGTATTAAGTTTCATGAAATACCTGCTCTTCTATTCAAAGTGATAGATGACTCTGCCAAAGGTTTTTTTAAGGTGGGTTAGGGGTGGTGCACAGAAGGAGAGGATGCTGATGGAGAGAAGAATGTTGGGTATGATTTTTATCTTGCTGAGGACAAAGAAACCATAAACCCCTCTTGCCTTGGGGGAAGTATATGCAAGAAATGTTCTGGCGCAGCCAGAGCTATCTATAACAGGGCAATATTTTCTGCAAGGCTTCTTAAACACATTGAGCCAAAGCAAACTGATCCTGACAGAAGCCTTCCTGTCACCGCTGCGTTTGCTTTTGAGCAGAGCCTGCCAGCTGTGCTGAGATTTGCCAGGTTACAGATCTCTCCTGGGGACTGGACAGGAGCTTTGTGATATTAGATGTCCAAGTATGTAGCGGTACCTCTCTTCCAAAGTATATTTACTGTTGAATACAGGGACTGCAGATAGCTTCTACCTTCCTAATCACTACTGTATTGAAGATACAACTTTGTCACAGAAGTATTTCCTCCAGGAACAGATAAAATAAACCAGAAGGTTTGCATTTGATTACCTTATCAATCTGGTGTTGTCCTTCCTGTTTTAAAAAAAATCAGTGTATACATAGCCAGCAAGAAAATCTGTGAGCGCCGGAGAGGGTGGTACAGGTGCGTTCCTTGCAAGCTTCCTAAAATGAAGAGTCACAGGGCTTGAAAGCAGATGCTGATCTCTGTAGTGGTGCCAAGGGCTGCACAAGGCTGTCAAACTACTCCACAGAGGAGGAGGAGGAGGGATAGCGGCTGAGGGCACCCTCTGCTCCCTTTGTGTCTTCGGTTTTACACCACAGCTTTTCCGAGCGGTGGATCAGAGATTACAGAGCATTTCCCATTCCCAGACACACAGATACTCAGCCTCTTTCCAGATGCACTCCAAGCACAAGTTAATGGGCGCAGGGTAAGGATCAGTAACAACACCATTATGAGCAGGGATGGGGAGAGGTGGTCCTGATGACCCGTTCTGGCCTTAAAAATCTCTGATACCTGCAGAAAGCCCAGTGCAGCTAACAGAGGAGCAAACCAGCATTAGACATGTGAACTCCCAGTCATTAGTAAAACCACACAGATTAAATAACAGGAGAGAGGTTCAATTTTCAGCTGAAATCATATTGGCTTAGAGAGGCAGCGTGCTATGTGGTAGACTCCTGCAGATTTCCGAGACCTACTCTTTTTTTATCAACCCAAGCATCAGTAGGCTCGGCTCTTGTTCCCTACTCATTGTGTCATTTTGCAGGCTGTCGCTGTTATTACCATTTTCTGCCACAATGTGTGGAAAATGCAGGTCAGTGTCTTACAAAGTGCAGCAGTAATAGGGTTCTCTCCCTGCAGTTGTTTAAGGAAATAAGCAAGGCAGCATGCAGCATCAGTGAGTGTCCTCGCACTGCTGACACTGGGAATGTGCGGAACAGCCCAGTGTTTGCACAAATAGTGCTCAAATTTGTGTTTTCTTGCAAAATACAGGGTGAATGGATAAATCTCTAAGTGTTTTTTCAAAGCCATAAAGCACTATAGTATCTAGCACCTGAATCTGGCAATTGCATGTCTTTGAAGATCATCTTCAAATCTTCTGAAGCAAGTAGCATCTACTTTATGAGTATCAGCTGTAGTGAGACTTTTCTCATGTAATTTTATCCCTTTTATTTTAACAAAAAGAAAATTCTCTGCAAAGCATCATTAAAAAATTGAGGGATTTACTAGCTGAGTCTATTAACTGTGTGCTGCTCTGGGACAAAAGCGTGAGTTCCTTACAGAAGTAAGGAATGGCGCATTGTTCTGCAAGATTAAGACGGAAGTACAGAGCCAGGTCCTCTGGGGCTGGACCTCTTGCTTTAAGGACAGAGTACATTGACCAGAGTAGGTAGCTGCTCCCTTGGAGATAAAATAGTTGCAGTATAAAATACACTGCTGGGGCTTGCTTTCCCTCATTCCCTTTTAAAGCAGCTGTTAGAAGCACTCCATGGACCAGCAGAGTTAGGCAATTGCTTCTTGCTTCGAAGCAGAACCCAGGGCTTTCCCCTTCCTTGCTCTTCTGCATGGATATGGGGTAAGGAGCAGCCCCGTGGGATTGCTGATACAGTTGGCCGTGCAAGTCCATGCCAGATCGTTTCTTGGGTATCAAGGAGTATGACAAGATGAACCAGCAGTGGTGATAATACACTGGTGCTTCAGTAGTTTACTTGATATTCTCAGGTTTCCAGTGACTTAGAGCTGTTCCCACGACTCTTGAAGTACCACAGTTTTCTGTGGTACCTTGGCCTCCTTTCTTCTTGCTTGCTAGAGTGATTAAACAAGACTCATTGATCCCAAGTCTCTTTGTCACCTCCCAGTTTATGGTTAAGAGTGTTTACCATGTGCTTGTGTGTGTGTGTGGATGGCTCCCTGAACTCAGCTCCGATAATCATTTTGTCAGGCTGTGGCTTTTAAGCAAATCTCTGCCTGCCTGCTGAGACACAGCAGTCCAAAACTTCATCAGCTTTTTGAAGTCTCTGGAGGAAAATGAGGAGATGTAGAACATTGGGTAAAGTAGAGACAGTGTCCCACAAGAAAGCCTGCTTGCTTTTGTGTTCCTTCTCTGTCCCATAGCCAGATGGCTGTAGGGATGGATTGGACATTGTGTGCTTTGGTGCTTTCATAAGTGCCCTTGAATGCTGGCCGTGTCTATAGACCCACATCCTGAGATGCCAGGTTTAACACTTTAAAATTTTAAATACACAAAATGGAGTTTTGGCCAGCAACCCTCAATTCAAGAAGGCAGTGGCCTGATTTGGTCTGCCTGGATCGGGACTGAGATTCCAAATCCCAGCACTAGTCACTACCTTTTAAATTTTAAGCATCACTTGTACTGACAAATTGCTTTTTAAAGTGACAATCTGGTATGAGAGCAGCTTGCTGGAGTTCCAGCAGGGAAGAGGTGCCTCTCGTGTGCATGTAACAAAAAAAATCTGAGCGGGTGATTCATGTCTCCTAATCATTGCTTGTTGTTAAACAGCTCTTGGGCTGCTGGGGGGGTATGGAGCTGTGCCTGTGTGTGTACCTCAGGAAGACCTTGGGGCAGAACAGTGCTTTGGTGCTGTTCAGGAGGGTGCTGGGGGGCTCTCAGGTTGGCACCCTCCCCAGTGCTCCTCCTCTCTCTTTGGGAGCAGATTGTTTGCTCGAACGAGCTCCAGAGGAAATGAAAAACAGCAGCAGCGAGGGAGTCTGCGTGATTCTGTAAAGCAGATTCAGGTGCTGAACCTAAAGAACCTGGCCAGCCCTGAGAGTGCGGTTTCCATGGTTAATTTTCCCTTTTGTGTTACTGATTTTTCTTTTCATTATGTTTGAAATTGAGAGCGCTTTGTTCAACATCAGCAGCCAATGGCAGTAAGCTGTAGAGATGAGGCTTTGCAGAGATACGAGGTAGGGGGAAAGAAGAGGTGTGAGAAATTGAAATGACAATGTTGTTAGTGATCAGTGATGTGGAGGAAGGAAATTTTTACCCAGTGTGTTTTGATGAGTAGTTAGAAGAGGAGACAGAGCAGGCAGAGATGTCTTTAGAGACCAAGCTGGCATGTCTGGAGCACATCTGGTGTAAAACAAAAGAAAATGGAACCATTTCTGTTTTAAATGAGAGTGTGTGGAAGATGATTATTATTCTCTTTTTCAAGATGGGAGACATCTGAGCACATTTTCATTTGGGAGGGACCCCATATCAACTGCCGACTGCATCTATGTGTCTGCAGGTGGAAAGCGATGACTCACAGCAGTTCCATCTGCTACCTGTCCGTCTGAGCACAGCAGGCTTTACTACTCCGATTATGTGGAGTCGAATCCACTCAAAGTGTGATCGTGCTTTTGAGATCCTACCATTCAAAGTCTGTCTGCAACCAAAAAATTTGTTGCTTCAGCTGTCCTCATGAGGCTTCTCTTGCTTTCTGTTCAGCTGTGGTCTCAAAGTGCAAACAATGGATTGTGGTTGAGGGACATACTAGAAGAGCTGCCCAGAAAGTCCCCTTCGCTTTACGTGGGGGCAGATGAAGAAAGAGTCAGAGGGAACGAGGCTGGGCATGTCTGTACAGATGGTCACACACCACCAGGTATCTGCGGTACCCACTGCAGCTGGATACAGCTTCCTTGCAGCCCACTGACCGTGGGCGAAGCTGTCAGCCCAGCAGATCCACCCTGCTTACACCCTGCCACATGCTTGGGTTTCACTGCCCAGGATCACAGCCTCTGAACCGGGGCTGGCTCCCACAGAAGTGACCACTGGGGTTGGTGAGCTCTGCGTAGGAAACAACACCTCTGAAGTGCTTCAGAGTGGCCAGGAACTGCAGGAGGAAAACAGCAGCCCAGCAGCCTTCTGTAGGACCATTCACGCGCCTTTGGGTTTGAGGTTTCATAAACCTTGTCTTCATTAAGTACAAAGTGAAATTCCTTTCTTTGAAATAGACTTTCCCAGGCACTGGTGAAGCTCATGGCCTCAAATTAGGTGGAGGTGCCACTCTGTGGCTCTGCATTTCTTTTTCTGCACAGTAGTGTATGTCACCCTGGCTTTTATTTCATTTCCACTTGAGCAAGCAAAAAGCACCATCACAGAGGCTCTGAGCAGCTTGCAGATGACTCGACATGACAAAAGCAAAGTGCAGGGTGCCAGCAATCAGTAGCTCTCGCAAGCTGCTTGTCACATTTTTCTCTCTTTTCCATCTAAAGCCAACAAAAAAAGTGGGCCAGGCGGTATCAGGGAGCGAGGCCGGTTGGGACCCCTGGGTCCTGCAGGCCCCTTCTCCCGGTGGGGCAGGCCTGCTTGAGCAGTGGTCGTGCACAATAGGGCTGAGGTTTCTTTACCCCCCTAAGAAAAGCCACATTAGCTCAAGGGCCTGCCAAGCGTGGTGGCAGCACAGGTGGCCCCGCGTCCATGGGCTGGGCAGCGCTAGCTGTGAAGACGGGAGGCAGGAAATGGTGGCCGGATGGAGGACGTCCACCACCCCAGGCTGCTCCAAGCTTGTGGGCAGCAGAGACCAGGGTGCCAGCCCCATGGGGACAAGCACACTGCTGCCATTGCGTGGCCAGTCCGGCAAGGTCTCCCTGGCTGGAGCGTCCCTTGCAGCCCCAGCACAGAGCGCGTGTGTGACCAGCCGTGTGTTTGCATTTCCACTGGCAAGATTTTACTTTTCTCTCTCTTCTGTGAAACTACACCTTGCTGTCACCTTTCTCCAGCAGCTGAAGAGAAACCCTGCTCTGCCAGCCTCTGTGGGGAGCCCCAGCCCCCATTAACACCAGCCCTTGCACTGCTGAAACTGGATTTGAGGCTATTTTGGTGAAGCACAGGCAAGAATCTCCATTGTGGCAGCCCCACACCTTGGGAATGGCACCGCTGCTGTTCAGGCATGGCAGGCGTAGTGCCAGGACGGTCACACCAAGAGCCCTCCTGTCACATCTCTAGGGAGGCCACAACCTGTTGCTTGTGTTCTCCCAGCTGGTTCTTTCCCTGCCCCAAAGGTTCACTCTCTGTCCCCTCACGTATCTGTGCTGGACCCAAGGGAAACGTTTGCCTGCGCTGAGGTTTGACTTCTCCTTTCACTGAAATACCCTTTCACTGCTCTCACGTTCGAAGCTGTGTCTCTGAAGTGGTCTGCTGAAAGGGAGGTTGCCCTTTGCCTTCCACGGCTCTCCCCAGCGAGCTGCAGCGTACGCTCTGTAATCCAGCGAACCAGCGCTGCGTGTACTGCTGTCAGGTACCGGCACGGGGCGGTGGCTGGGAGCGGGAGTGTGGCAGATTGCTCCTCGGGGCTCTCACGGGGAGTTAGGCTGTGCCTTTGTGTTGAAGGGGGCAAGGGCTCTCTGGGAAGGTCAGCAGCGCCAACAGAAAATTTGTAGTGGTCAGTAAATCTGAAAAGGCAGAAAAACTGGTGCTACAGAAGTCAGTGCAGAAGCATGTAATGTCTTTTCCGTCTGCTGGGGAAACGAGAAACATTCAGCAACTCGCTTGTCAACACGTAGTGTCTTGTGTGGAGCTGACTTTTAAAGTGGGTTTCATTAGGGGGACAGAAGGGAGATGAGACCGTCTGTGTAGCTGATTTGTTTGGCGTTTGGGAATAGCGAGTATTATTTGGTCTGTTTGGCTGATAACTACCCAAGGGATCCTGTTTTTCAGCACGCTGTGAGGCACGAAGTACAGTGTTCCGCAGGGGTCTGTGTTCATTCCCTGAGCCGGGCTGTGAGCTCATCCTGAGTGGGAAATGAGAAATGACACAGGTATAGGGAGCACAAACCTGCCCTAGATTTCCCAAGGGAGTGCTGCTTTCCAGTCTCCTCAACAAGCCTCCAGTCAGCTTTCTCCCCCATGACCAGAACCCAAGCGCCCTTCCTTTACCTGTGAAGCTTTACCCATGAGCTTTCCTC
>NW_010413394.1:0-8527 GCF_000710305.1 Buceros rhinoceros silvestris | reverse complement strand
GCTCTTCCGGCAGCCTTGCCCACAGGTTTTGAATTTTGCAGCACGGGAAGGATTTTGCAGATGCTCCATCCTGCCCCATCTCCCCCCAAGGCAGTCCACCTGGGCAGCTAAGAAGTGCATCTTGCCCGTTACCTGCCCGACTCAGCAGAGGGAAATGTTGAGATATACTAGGCTAGAGGAAAACATTAGAGGCCCCCAGTGAAATCCCAGAGTTCATAAACCATACCCAAGAAAAGACAGTTTTCATCTATGACAGAGTCAGTGCAAATGTAGTGGTGGAATTCAGGGTTTAGGAATGCTGACTCTGGAGCTGAGGGTTGAGGGGAGGAGAGTTCGGTCAAGATGATTCTTGACGAACTGACCTGAGTTAGTGTCTTTTTCTGATCCCTAGCCCAAGGAAGAATGTATCAGCTAAGGAAATAATTATGTCTTTAACATAGAAGTGATATAAATTAGTTCAGGCACGGTGGTACTTGACAAGGTAGCATAGAAGATAATTATCCAAACAGAGGGAGAATTTTACTTGGCCTTTTCTGTCTCCAGTACTCAGCAGAAAAAGATCTAGAGGAAAACCTCTCTGACTTCAAGTGTAACAGCCCCCTCAGGGCAGCTAACAGCTCTTCACAGGCATCACCCAGTGCTGGGTACCATCTGCTGGTGTTCCACTGGGTATTGGAGTGGGAAATAACAGCAAAGTGCTGCCATGTTCACATCACCCTGTGCACGGAGCAATAGTGCCTTTCCTGAATTTGAAAATCCATTTTGGACTATGGCAGGTTTTTTCGGTTGTATTTGTCTCTGTTTTGTATTGCTACATAAGCCATCAAGAACATACGCAGCATCCCTTTAAATATCCTTAAAAGAAGCATCCAGAAGGCTTTGGGGGCAGGCGATGCCAGTACTCGGGGCTCTGCCAGGTAGCAGATGCACACCTCCAAAGGCCAGTCCTCTGGTCTCGCTCCCGCACATCTGCGTGTCACTAGACAGTCGCACTTCCAGATGATCACAATTACCTGGGTCCTTGCTTCATTATGGATGGGGGCAGGAGCTTTCCCAAGGGAGGGAAGAGCAAGTCTGTAACCTTCTCTGGTTAATTCAGAGCTGTGAAGGCCACAAAAAGGTTTTTTGGCACTGGATAACAATGTTGACACTGAAATGTCCATGGTTTCACATTACATCTTGCAGGGAGCAGCTTTATTTCCTTCTCGGCACTAGCACAGCTAAGAAAGGAGATCAGCAATAAAGAGGAGCAAAGCTTTTCTCTCAGGAGGGTTTTGTTAAGATCCTGCTCTGAGCTCCTAAGATATGCCTTATATCCAAACAGCACTGTGGGCAAATCACAAGAGGGGTATTCTGAGGCTCCAGAACTGTCCGAAATCAAAGTTGCTCTCTGTGGGAGCCAGCTTTGTGTTGCCCTCCCCAGGTGCTCTTGCAGGGCTGCTCACAGCGGGCTGGAGGAAAAGGAAGGCTTGAGCTCTTACCCGGGCCAGACTATAGCTCGCTCATGCTTTGCTCACAGTGCGTAACAGGACTGACAGCCCTGCCCACGTGGTGGAGGAAGTGCTCCTATTTCCTGATTGCTCTTTATTTTAGAACAGCAATTTTTTTTTTTAAGATCAATCATGTAGATTCCCACTGAATTCTCACAAGGCTGCTCTGAATTAACTCATAGCATGGCTTTCCCACAAGTGAGGAGCTCACACTGAGTTATCCCCAGCAGGGCAATATAGCTTCCCTCTTTCAGTATGCTTCAGATTCAAATGTATAACATCTTGTAAGTCTTGAGAAGACCTGAATCCCTCTCCTGAGGGGGGTGGGGGGCGATGAAGTGTTTTAAATTATCTATTACTGAGTTTTAGGGGTTTATTCTTTCAAAAATGTTCCTCTCTAGCTATATGGAGTGTGTGCCCAGATTTCGGGGGCACAATGTTTTAACCCACATATGAACTTCAAGGCTCAGTTCCTTACCAAGGATGTGGCTGACTGATTACTAGCCTGGCAAAAATACTCATATTTTCCTTTCATTTTAAGGTGGAGGATCTGGTTTCTTATCCTTGCATTTGCTCTCCATACCACACTGGATGTCTGTTGCTTGGAGCCCAGTTTCCTCTTACAGTACAACCTGTTTGCTCTGTGGCTGTTGTTTTTCTTTTTGAAACTTTTTCACAGATACAGGCTATATTTAAAACTCAGTATTGCCCTTACTCAGCATAGCACTCAAAGACATGCTTAAATTTAATCAACAATTTAATCAACCCTCTCCCTATTCAGCAAAATGTTTTGAGCACGTTCTGAGCACATCACTCAGTTGTAGATCCTCATAGTGAGTACAAGCTGATCTTGGTAGCTGTGTCCCTGTTGGTCTCTTTGTGCAGGGGAAATGGGAACTTGCGTCATCTTATCACGAGCCATGGCAAGTCCCGTCCCCGTGGATGAGAGGCCACCTGCATGACTGAGGCCAAGTGAGGTGACAGTTATGGTTACGTTCTTTATCAGAGGTGATTGACATCTGCCTCTTCATCCCCCCGACCAGGACCCAGCACTGCACTTGAATTATTTAGGGAGGCAAGGAAGGCTGGAGAAGTGAGAAAGTTGGTGCAGTTACTGCTTCTTGTGTGTGGCCCATTTTCTTAGCTCTCCTATGTGCTGTGTCAGCAGCTTGGCAGCAGATAGAGGGAAGGACTTGGCTAACATCAGAATGTGTACATCAAGGTGATATTCCAGACCCTGTTAAACACACTAACATTTCTGGCCCTTCGTGCCTGCTGCAGGTCACTGTGGACATATTAGCAAGCTGTTCAGGGAAAATTAGGTTTTTCATGAACATCTTTGTACAGAACTGATGTAATGGTTTGTTCGGATCTTTCAGATTTACAGGACAATGTACTCTGTGACTTAAACTTTATTTCATGAGCTAATTAAGAAATAAACAAGACAAACAGGAGCTCAATCCCCTTTTGTCCAGACTAATCTATCATGTAAATTCACTTATTCACCATTCAAGTCACAAAGTTTTGGAACTTATAACCCCTAACTCTTACTATTGTGCACCTGTGAGCTAGAGAAAAGGATTAGTTACCTAACTGATGGTGAGAATGCTCATCCTTCCTCCTCCATCGAGTTGTGGGTGTCCCCTGTACCACACTGGGAAGCACGAAAGCCTCAGCAGTCCATCTGCTTTTGGATCTGCTTCAAAAGCTACTTGGGTAAACTGAAGTTTTATACCCTGCAGCTTGGAGGTTTGGTCTATACCATTTCCCTAAGTTAGTGGATTTTGAGAAAGCTACCAGACAAAAAATACTGGTTGCTGGAGACAGCAATTTCCAGGTGATAAGGGTGCGTAATGGCCCTTTAGCTCAGTCTGGCCACTTGTCCTGCCTAAACGGTGCTCTTGCTTTGACCTAATGACATTGCTCCCAGCATGCATCAGGCTTTAGCATGAGCTGGGTTAGCCAAAATCTAAACAGGTGAGTATAAAAATACCTCAGTTGACTCCATTTATTTCAAAGAGTCTCACCTTGTCTATAGGGCAGGACATCCATATTGTGAAGCTTAAGTTCACATTTGCTTTGTCCTTTCTAAGCGAAGAAGAATTAGGCGTTCTATAGTCACTGTCTTAAGAAGTTCTATCATTAGTTTAAAAATCGACACAGAAGTTGGAAGAGGTTTAGTGTAATTTCTTCAGTCTGTTGCAGCCCGCGGCTGGTTTCCTGAGCAACCTTGAATGTGCCCTCTGTGTACTAAACAGGAACTTGTTAAGACCTGCAGCTGGACACCCCTTACGTACTCATGTGAGTAACTGAAACGTTACGACGTGAATATCCATAGAAAATTTTATGCAGGGCCAAGTTGGAGAGTTGGAAAGTCCTGAAGCTGGCAAGAAGCAGCAATGTGTGGGATAGGACCCTACCTTCCCCTTGAGCCAGCAGATGGCTGCAGGAGATAGGAGCAGCTCTTTGTGGTCCATCTCTTTGTAGCTCAAACAAACAGTTAGCTGTTTCCCCTTTTCGCCATGGGACAGTGCTCTAAGGAAGCGAGTGTCCCTCTGAATAATTTTTCCCTTCCTGCTCTTCTCTTGGATCAACACACCTGTGTGTTGCCACCTATTCTGGCCATGCTAAAAAGTGGTTTCGGAACAGAGAGAAATGATTGCTGTGACAGCACGGGGCTGTTCTCATTTCCTGCCCATAGTGAGATGATTTGGTCCTTCTCACTCCCTGCTTAGTTCCCCGTAGTCTGGATGTCACTGCTCTCTTGCCATTGGGCTGCCCCACCCTTTGGAACCCTACCACCAAGAGGACATTTCTTATGTACCTATGAGGCATTTCTCTTAAATAATATTTCTGGCTCTCCAAATGCACAGAAATGAGGTTTTCAGAAGGACCTCAGCATTGAGCACAAGTTAAAGTCAGCACAAGGCAGCTGTGGAAATCCCACAGAGTATCTATCTTTGTCGGTGAATAACTGACAAGCTAAAATCCTTGACTTTCAGTTACACCTGAGTTCTCAATGACTAAAACTTCGAATTGTGACCCCAAGGCAGTTCTGCAAATGGGATAAAGGCTTTTACGGGATTTGGGTGAGGTTTACTTTGACCAGGGGGCAGGAGGGGATGTTTTTCTAGGGCTGTTTTTGGAAGAAAGTTGCTCTAGGAGATTTTTGCCTTGATTGATTCATCTGATAAATTTTTATCAGCAAGATTTCAGGCTTGTGTGTGGTTTAGTTTTGTTTTTCTCTTTTTGTGAGAGCCACAGTCAATAGCCAAGCCTACAAGCAGCATTTGCAGTGGGTCGTGATTGCATTGTTTAAATTGGAAATGCTGGGGGTTGTATGGAGTGTCAGTAAAGGCACTGACTTGTGTTCTTGGCAAGAAACTGTCTAGAGCCTTAGTCGCTTTGTTTTGGGTTTCGGATTTTGCTGCTTTTGCTGTCAGTGTTATTTTCATGCTACTTTTTATATATGGCATTTGCTCACTTGAGTGAGACAGAACAGCACAAATATCTCATGGCCATGTGTTTTGTGATGTCTCAGGTCATCATCTCAGGGTAAGAAACAAGAGCAGAGCAAGAAAGATTGAATTAAGATCATAAACTATAGAGGGCAAAATAAGACCTCAAGATCTTTTGCATTTTTCTTGTCAAAGATCCTACTGGGCTCTTTCTTATAGCTAAAGAGTTGCCTTGGTCAAAAAGTTCTTACGTGAGTGAAGAGTCAACTTAACGTATGTCATGTACCACCACCATTTATTTTTCCTACATGTCACTACAGCTACCGGAATATTACGTTAGTGGCTGCATATGCCGTTCATAGCACAGGGCCTTACTTAGGGGAAGAGCACCTCCTTTAGTCTGTTTCTTTGTACAAACTTGGAGAATAAACCACTCTGGTTATATATATACACACATACATATATGCTCTTAAAGTGACTGGAAATGTCTGGAGGCTAGTTAGGTTTAATTTCACTATAATTTTTTCTTATTAAAGCAATTATTATCACTCCCCAAAGCAGGTTTCTTAATTTTACTTAAAATGCTTTCAGTTCATTAATTCCTGGCTGATCTTTAATTATGCAAATATTTGGAAAATTCCAGTCAGGAATCTACTGGAATAGAGTTTTGAAACATTGTAGGATTTTCTGTATTTTTTTTTTTGTCAGAGAAAATAATTTTTTTCAAGTATGTTTTATTTCCACTGGATCCAATAGTTACTGAACTCCATGAGACTTTTACCTAAACAGGGGTAACACGGTTTAGCACACAGCTAAGCTTGAATTCTGTGGAACAACCAAGGAAAAAAGAGGAAAAGAAGCCCAGGTAGAATAATTAGCACTGACTCTGTGTTGTACTAAACAAAACATGGGACCTTTGACTAAATGATGCTGGAAAATGGCCAGGGGGAAATAAAGGAGGAAGGTGGTAACGTACCTGAGGTTTTTGTGGGGTTTTGTGGCTTTGTCTAAATTCAGTAGTGGATAAATTGGTGAAGAACTGCAGTGCTGCCTTAGCAGATTATAGGAACGGATGCTGAAGACTCTGATGTGAAGTGGTGCTGCAGTCCCTCGATGTGCTGAGGGGACTGGGAAACACAAGTGATCAGCTGTGCTGGGTGACATGTAAAACCTAAGCATCTCCTCAGCTGCCTCTGCCAAATGCCTCCTGATTGTTCAGGGGGTCATCCCATTGCGGATGAGCCCCAGACAGGGGTCTGGGGCTCAGCAGCTCAGCCGCAGGGTTTGGCTCTTGGATTGCAGGAGTGGCCTCGAGTGGGCACCTTTGCTACCACTGCCCTCCTCGCTTCCCTGGCAGCAGCTCAGCCCGTTCAGCATCAGCCAGCTGAGCCAAACCCATGGCTTGGCTTGGGCTGCACCACCTCAGTGTGCTTCTGCGTTCTGCCTGTTGTTGCTGAGTGTAGAACAGCTGAGAGGATGCCCTTGCAAGGGACTTAGCAAAAACTGACATTCTCTCAAACTAGATAGGAACTACCACACACAGAGTCTGGTTTTCATGAATCAAGGTCTGTGTTGCCCCTGGCATTTGTTCTGTGGATAAACTGCAGGCATAAGCTCTGTCTCCTGTACCTTCCGATCCAGGATGTCCTTCTGAAGGAAAAGGAAATGTGCTCTTTACTTCACGGTCGCATTCAATCCAGCCTGCCTTGCCAGGGGAATTTAAATCACCCTGCTGCTCTTTGGCCAGTTTCTAGCACTTGTAAAGCATGTTAGAACAATAATGTTCTTGTCAGTGACATGGTGATTTGCCTTGCAAACCTCACAGCCTGGAACGTCAGATTCGATTCTGCAGACAGCCTGTAGAATATACTTGTTGAGATGTGATAAGCAACCTGCCTTTTGTGTCCTCTCCCTGAGCAAACTGAAGAAACAAAGCCCGTGGAGCGCCTGCCTAACATCTGCACGTGTCAAGAGTGGGAAGCTGCTCCTTTGCAAACACTTCTGTCAGTCTTGTAGGGGAAGAGACACAAGCACTGTTATTAGAGAGGACCTACATGATGCATATGCATCGGTAAGAGAGACTTGGAGTGATGGAATGATTTTTTGGTGGCAGCAGCACGCTTGTTTTCCCTTCTGTGTGTGTACAGCATCCAGCCTTGAAACAGGTAAAAGCAATGATACCACGGTCAATGGTACTAACAGCCAGGTGGAGCTGAAGATGTAAATCCAGCTAGCAATGTGTGCAGGATGAACTTCTGATGTTGCTTGGCACAAAAGGGAGTCATCCTTTGGGACTTCCAGGCAGTTCTGCCACTAGCTTGGAAGAATCATCTGCTTCAGTTCAGGCTTGTTGAGAGGGGTGTTTTATCTGGCACAAAAACATGAAAGACTTGGATAAAACACTAATGTTTCAAGCCACGGGGAAAAAAAATCACCCAAGGATTCGCAGATAACTTTGGCTGTTTAATAGGGTTGCTCTGGGATGATTTGCTCCATGAGTGAAAGCTTGGTTTCCTGGAAGAGCAGAGCACCATCAGAACGTGTGCCTCAGAGAATACGGACTCCGTGTTGCACCCTTGAAGGGAAGCTCGCAAATAAGCCACAAAATACACCTGCTTGTGCAAAACGGGTGAAAAAGAGCAAATGATCAATACGAATTTTGTCTTCTGTGCTGATCAGTCATCTAGCCTTGGCATCGAAGTTTTTTAAACCCTGGACAACTTGTACGTATTTTAAGCTTCATTTACTTGAAGCTTGGAGAATGCCTTTTTCAAGAGAGATGGTGCTGCAGGGTTTGTCATTCCCAGTAGGACCCGCAGTAGGCACGTTCAGAATCATGCCCGGCTAAATTCTTTTGCAGACCCTTTTTCCATCCTTAGCCAGTCCTCCCTCCACCACCAGGCAGCTATTTTCCTTGAATCATTGCACTTCTGTGGAATTCTCATGTTCTGAAAAATAAGTGCTAAAAAATGTCGCGCCATTCATGCAGATTTATTGTAAAAACAGTCGGGTGAAAAATGTACAGTACAATTAAGCAATAAAAGTCATTCCTCTTGCCAGTGGTTGTGTCTTATCAGCTGGGAGTTGGCAACATCTCGTCTGATTGACAGAGTAGGGGAACCAGCTAAAGCAGAGACTTCTGCTGGGACCCAGGGCTTTACTGTAACAAGGTGACCCCAGCAAAGCAGCAGACTCAGTGATGGCTACCAGCAGGCTTTTCTCCTTTCTTCCCTTGTTTCTGAAAACACGCTCGGAAGGGTGGATTCATTAGAAATCTCACTAATCATTTTCTCTGTTTCTCAGCAAATTATTTTGTTAATTAAAATTGCAACCAAAATGTCTATCTGATGAAAGCAGAAACCATTTATAAATGGGAAACTTTGAGGATACCATTCCGTGTGGGAAGTTTGAAGTTGTTAATTAAATGATGCAAAGGGGGATTTTTTTTTTTAATAAGAACGGTTAGTAGCAGAACTCCTTAATGTCACAGCAAAGGGGGATTTTTTTTTTTAAAAGAACAGTTAGTAGCAGAACTCCTTAATGTCACGCAGAACAGCAGTAATGATATGCAAAAGTAGG
>NW_010413393.1:9659-10289 GCF_000710305.1 Buceros rhinoceros silvestris | reverse complement strand
TTTATTTAAAAATAAATATTAAAAATAAATGCCTCTAAGAAAGACCATTTCTATCAATGGCTTCTCCTACGGTGAACAAACCGCATTATCCTAAATACCGGCTAACTGCTTGGATCAAAAAGAGGCAAAACATTTAGCAGAAGTCTGAGTGTATATGGATGTTTCTAGTTGTTGAACTTGTAATACCCTGCAAACACACGCAGTTAGTTTGACCGGATGTAATATGCGTAGCTCTGTTAGTTGTTATTAGCCCCCACGCACCAAATGGGAAGGCACATTAGATGAGGGCAGTAGAGCATCCACAGCGTTAGTATGCTGCTTATAAATGCTGGTGAAACTTCATCTTGGTTATACTTAAGCAATCAATGTTTTTGTACCCCCACAATGAATTTTTCTTTAAAATTTCTCCTTCATTCTTTCAGGTGGGAAACTGCAAGCAGAGATTTTTAAGCATTCTGAGGGTATTTTGGCTTCTTGAGGCTCTTATCACGTTGCTCGGATTGGAATCCCTTAAGATTGTGTCCCTTTCTTCCTAAGCCTGTTTTTAACAGCCATCACTTGCATAGGTTCTGTTGTATGTTTTCTTTGTTAGAAAACAAAATTATTTGGTTTGGAGTTCATCAGGGAAAG
>NW_010413393.1:8682-9569 GCF_000710305.1 Buceros rhinoceros silvestris | reverse complement strand
GGGAAAGAGAATACATTATGTTTGGCAGAATGACATTCTTTTAGCCCACTCAGTTTTTCACAAGTGATTATAACCACTGGTTTTAGTATTAGCATCATGGAGATTTTCCCATTAATATTATAGGACACTTGGAAGAAGCAGAGCACATCTACCGTGAGCAGAGGCGGCAGTTAGAATCAAAACATAGCGCACAAAACATAAGCAGTAACCCTTTCAGAATAGTTTACTGTGTGAAAGTCTTGCTGGGTTGTGATGCACAGAGAATACCATGTCTCTGCATTTAATGGAGTAATAGCCAGTTGTCCTCTCCCTGAAGTTAATAAAAATTAACTGGAACACCAACATAATGCTGTCCTTGATTCTTTGAGGTAATCCTCAAAAAGGTCAAATAGAGGAACACACTTCTCCAGTATCTCCAAACCACGTAAACTAATTGCTTCATTTTACTAAGGCAATCTCTGTTCCTTTCAAATCTTCTAAAGTTAACTCCTGGCATTTATGCTCATTTTAGCTGTTTACATTGGCTTCATAAACCTTCAGTCTAAACGGAGAAAAAGAAGTAAGGATTCTTCCCGTGGAACAGCTCTAGAGAGAAATCCAGGCATCACTTAAATGAAGCATACTTCCTGCTTCAACATAATTTAATTGTGAGGTCTTAAAAACAAAACAACCCCCCCCCACCCACCCTAATTTGCTGTAAAACTGCAGACATCTCTGGGGTAGAAAAGGGCTTTGCTTCCATGTCCTACGGATGGGGAGATTATTGTTACCTATGAAGGAGATTCCTCGTGCTGTTCTTGTTTGGGTGTCTTGTTTCAAACCAAGCCAACTGTCATGTCCATGGACAAAGCTAACATTTGTTCTGATCAAGGGGGAAAAAAAAATTT
>NW_010413393.1:0-8489 GCF_000710305.1 Buceros rhinoceros silvestris | reverse complement strand
TGGTGGCCTTAGTGTCACAAATGTGCCTTCTGCCATCCCTGTGAAGGTTAAGCAAGATTCTTGCAACTTGGGCTATATTTATAAAACCAAATAAACCAAGTGAAGGACTGCTCTGTCCAAGTGACAAGACCTGGCCACATCCACCTTACAAAGCAATTGCTTCCCTTCGGTGGGCCCAAGACACAACTATTAGCATATTTGTGCCTTTTTTTGTTTCTTTTGAGTTCCCGGGGAAAAAAAAAAAACAAAAACAAACCAACAAACCAACCCAAACTTATTGGAATGATGTTTTCACACGTACACCATGCCCTGGGGAGTCTGGAGGTGGTGAAATAAGATGATGCTGGCTATGGGAAGGAGAAAGGAGGGAGGCCAGTGTGGTGTTTGCCTGGTGCATGCTGCTCGCTGGAATGGGCTGCACACGTGTCGTCTCCTGATCTGGACGCTGGGGCAGCACTAGTTGACATGAGCCAAACCTTTTCCGGGACACATGCTTGGCATTAAGCATAATGGACAATTAGGCGTCCAGTGCTTAAGCTCATTTCCAGGCCTTGTTTTTCCCTAGTGCTGTAGACATAGCCTTAGAGTCCTTTGGGCAGAAACCATTATACTGCATGTGATCGGTAGAGATGACTTTAATTTCAGGAGGTCTCAGGCCAGGGTTCCCTGAAGCAGCTTAAGCAGCTTCTGCTGCTGGCTGTTTTCTCCCTCACCACCATCCAGGCACAGCTGTAAGCACAGCAATGAGGATGATCTGAAGATGGTGTGAGACCTTATAAGCTGTAGCAAAGTTGAACAAAAGCTTGGGCTGAAACACAATATATATATAAACACACCAACAAATATTCTTTAAACAAAAAATCAAGACTCAGGTAACTCCAGATGCATATCCCAATTACATTTGACTTCAATATTTTTGCCTTGGTTCCTGCCTTGTTAAACGATAATAATAGTTCAAGGCAGCAGGGAACTCAAGCTAAAATTTTCACACTCTTCTGGTTTAAATGGACCGTGAAGCAATCATGGAGTGCGAAACAGTGCTGGCATCAAGGCGTGAAGCCTGCCGTAGTCCAGGCAGCAGGCTGTACAGTCCTTGGGCCTTCACTTGTGTTTGCAGTTTTATCTTCATGTTTACCCTTTGGTGGCCAAAGGCTCTTAGGAGACTGAACACACATGTTCTGAGAGAAGCTTCATCACAGTAGTGGAATGAATAAAGCTGCCGAAGTATTTGAGGGGAAAAAAAAGGATGAAATATTCATAATCACAGGTAATTCAGTGGGTGTTCTTTGAGGCTCATCTCAAATGCTCATCCCCATCTGCGTAGAATAAATATAAGGAAAATATACAAAATTTTGCTGTTTTCCTACAGGGTCTGGCATTATTTTCTGTTGTTACGGAGGGCAAAAGATTGCAGGGAAAGAATTAGAAACAAGGTATTTATACATTCCACATATCATGGCAATGAATTGCCTGTAGCAGAAACACACTCTGGGCATTAGGATTGTGCGTACTTTCCTTGGGAAAGAAATGGCTCTCTTGGAATGCAGACCTCGCTTTTTCCTGGCCCTTGCACTGCGGCATCATAAATAACTCAGTAAGCTGCTGCCCCAAAGTCAGGATCTTGGAAAGGAAAAAGGAAAACTACAGACCCTGTGTCTGTCTTGGTGCCCACAGAAGCGCTGAGCAAGGCAGGGTGTAAGTGGGCACGTGCAATTTGAGTTGGAGAGAACAATTGGAGTCACTGCAGGAGAGCGAGGTGGATGAGCATTTTGTGGCTGAGCAGAAGCAGCCTGTGCCAGACAGAGCAGAGGGCACCACATGCCCCCAAACTGAGGGCAGAAGCAGCTGTTTTCTTGACACATGGAACACAGCTGAGCTGCGCAACAGCACACATCTCCCGGCTGTCAGAGAGGGTTGCCCAGGGTGTGAGGAGCACAGAACAGTGGTTCTTCCAGTCTTCTTTGTAAAGCCGTTCCCCGGGTATTGATGCTTGTATCTCTTGATGAGGCTTGCAACCACCCCAGTATCTGCTGGAGGGACAACGCAGCTGGGCGTAAGCAATTCAGGAGGTTCCTGGAACGTGTCGATGATAACTTCCTTCTCCAAGAGACAGAGAAGTTAACAAGGAAAGGTGCTGTGCTGGACCTTATTCTCACTAACAAACTCAAGGGCAGCTTTGGCTGCAGTGACCATGAAACGGTGGAGTTCAAGTTCCTTAGGGCAATGTGGAGGGCACACAGCAAGCTCACTACCCTAGACTTCAGAAGAGCAAACTTTGGCCTCTTTGGGATCTGTTTGGTAGAGTACCACGGGATAAAGCTCTGGAGGGAAGGGGGGCTCAAGAAAGTTGGTTAATATTCAAGGATCACCTCCTCCAAGCACAGGAGTGCAGTTTAACATTCTTTGTTGGGAACACGGACAGTGGGGTTAGTGCACCCTCAGCAAGTTTGCCAGTGACACTAAATTGTGTGAAGCGGTCAACATGCTGGAGGGAAGAGATGCCATCCAGAGGGACCTTGATAGGCCAGAGAAGAGGACCCATGTGAACCTCATGGAGTTTTTACAAGGCCAAGTGCAAGTCCTACACCTGGGTCAGAGCAATCTGAAGCACAAATACAGGCTGAGGGATGAGTGGATGGAGACCAGCCCTGTGGAGAAGGACTTGGGGGTGTAATTTGATGAGAATCTCAGCGTGACCTGACGATGTGCAGGCCAGAGAGCCAACTTTATCCTGTGCTACATCAAAAGAAGCATGACCAGCAGGTCAAGGGAGGTGATTGTCCCCCTCTATTCCACTCTCGTGAGCCCCTACCTGGAGAACTGTATTGAGCTCTTTAGCTCCCAATGTAAGAATGACGTGAACCTGTTGGAGCAGGTCCGGAGGAGGGCCACAAAAATGATCAGAGGGCTGGAGCACCTCTGCTATGAAGAAGGGCTGAGAGACTTAGTGTTGTTCAGCCTCGAGAAGAGAAGCCTTCAGGAAGACCTTATTTCAGACTTCCAGTACCTAGAGGGGGCCCATAAGAAAGCTGGAGAGAGACTTTTTGCAAGCTCATGTAGTGATAGGACAAGGGGTAATGGCTGTGAACTGGAAGGGGGTATATTTTGATCAGATAGTGGGAAGAAGCAATTCACTGTGAAGGTGGTGAGGCACTGAAACAGACTGCCCAGAAAAGTTGCGTATGTCCCCTCCCTGGAAGTGTTCAAGGCCAGGTTGGATGGGGCTTTGAGAAACCTGATGTAGAGGAGGGTGTCTCTGCCCATGTCAGGGGAGTTGGAACTAGATAGTCTTTAAGGTCCCTTCCAACCCAAACCATTCTATGATAGATTTTTTGTCCCCCACAACCATTTGGTTTTTCTCAGGTCTTTTTCCAGAGCCCCCTTCTGTTTTTGTGGGGTAGAGAGAGATGAAATCCCATTTTGTTGTATAAAGAAATGGGCTGACATCTCCCCCTGGCATGGAAAATCAGTGACAACATTTGCATCTGCTTTTTCACTTAAGCCTCTTTTTCATTCCCATGAAGCTTTCCAAATAAAAAGTGTGTTGGGTTTGTGTCTGTCAGGGTTTTGGACGTGGGGGAGGAGGCTACTGGTGTGGCTCCTGTAAGAAGCTTAGAGAAGCTCTCCCAGCTTTGGACCCGCCTCTAGCCAAAGCAGAGCCAATCAGCACCTCTGTGATAACATACTTAGGGGGAAAAAACCTGTTGGGCAGATTCCTTTGTTTTGGGGGTTCTTTTGTTTGGGAGAGGAGTGGGATGTGACACTGAGCTCAGTGAGGAAGGAGGAGGGGGAGGCATGCTGGAGTAGCGATTCCGCTTTGGCCCATGGTGAGGTGGCAGGTTGAGCCCTTGCTGCCCTTAGAGATCAACGGTGGAGAAGAGCCCTGTCTGCAGCCTGTGGAGGACCCCACACCAGAGCAGGGAACTGCACCCAAAGGAGGCCTTTACTCTGAGGGAGGCCCATGCTGGAACAGTCTGTTGCTGGGAGGTTTGTAGCCCGTGGAAGGGACCCGCACTGACTGGAGAAGTTCATGGAGGACTGTCTCGCGTGGAAGGGATGCTGTGTTGCAGCAGGGGATGACTGTGAGGAGTTTTCCCCCTGAGGAGGAAGGAATAGCAGAAACGACATGAGGTGGTCTGACTGCAACCCCCATTCTCTGCCCCGCTGCGCTGCTGGTGGGGAGGAGCAGAGCTGATCCTGGGAAGGTGGGAGGGATGGGGGGAAGGTGTTTTTTAAAATCCTGTCTTACTACTGATTCAGTTGGTAAATTGGTGGTGGATTTGTTGTTCAAATAAAATTGATTTTGTTTCCCCAAGTCAAGTCTGTCTTTTGCCCATGACTATACTTAGTGAGTGAACCCTCTCTGTCCTTTGTCTCGACACTCAAGCCTTTTGTTGTATTTTTCTCTCTTCTCGCTGGAAGGGAGTAGGAGTGAGCAAGTGGCTGCACGGTGTTTAGTGCCGGGTGGGTGGGCTTAAACCATGACAAGAAGCTTGAAAGCACCTCCTTGAGGCTTTCTAGTAGTGCTCAGGAAAGACTCCCGACAAAAGAAATTCCATGTAACCAACTTCCACCCTGCCCGTGCCACAGCTTTTGGTATCTTCTTGCAGCCTTCAGCTCCTCACTCCTCCCACTCCTTGCTTGGAGTGCAGGTTCCCATTAATGTTCTTTGACTGAAGGGGGTTTTTGCATGATTCAGAAAGGGAAGGGTGAGCACGTGCACGGGGTCGAGATTTTTCCTCTTGTAGCTGTAAGAGTATAAATTGGCAATTCATTATTGTAAATGGTGCCTGATACAAAAATCTGACCCTGTGCGTTTGTTCAAAGGGTCAGAAAAGTTGCTGTGAAGTACAGTTAAGTGAATTTCACCTTCTCCTCTTGAACTATGAAATTATCTTTTGCAAAGAGAGGCATGTCCTCATGCTGCCAAAAATACTGCAAAATACTCCAAAAATTCCATTGATACACTGATACAGTAAAGTCTTTCTTTTTGTATGTATGTCCGTTCTTTTGCTAAGCTTTATTTTTCATGGTCATCTTCCACTAAAGCATAAAGAAGGGGAGAGACTTTAAAAAAGAAATACCTGAGATAACACGATACACTGTGGTCTTTTATTCTGTAAGGTCATTCTGTCAGCACCTTCTGTTCCTCCCTTTGCTTCTGTGCCTGTACATCGGATGAGTCAGACGAAGTTTCAGAAGTCAAGGTACAGAGTGTCACCGAAATATGATTTCACATTCTTGAAAGGTTTAGCCGTCTCTGGTACGACAGGATCTGGACTATACAATTTCTGGAACATCAGTGAAAAAGTGTTCCTTGGTAACATTTGGAAGACACAAATAACAATGTCTACTATAATGAAGATAAAATTCCGTGGAAGTTTCTTGACAGTTTTTCATCTGACATGACGAGTACTTCTGAATTATTTCTAAATGAACTGACATGGCAAAATCCATATTGAGGAAATTGATTCTTCATCTACTTTTATTCTTTTCATTAAAGACATAACGGTGAAGGTAACGCTGATTTTAAAGTTTTAAATTCACATTTTCACATTGTCATGGTTTAAGCTGGCAACAAAGCACCATGAAGCTGCTTGCTCACTCCTCTCCCCTGCTGGGACAGGGAGGAGAAAATTGAAGAAAAGGCTTTTGGATCAAGACGAGGAAAGGGCAGGATCACTCACCAATTATGGTCATGGACAAAACAGTCTCAACTTTGAAAAAGAAAAAAATAAACAATGTAATTTGTTACCAATCAGATCAGAGTAGGCTGATGAGAAATATAACCAAATCTTGGAAACACCTTCCCCCTACCCCTCTCTTCTTCCCAGGCTTAACTTCACTTCCAATTTCTCTACCTCTGTCCCCTGCAGTGGCACAGGGTGATGGGGAATGGAGGTTGCTGTCAGTTCACCACATGTTATTTCTGCAGCTCCTTCCTTCTCTGGGGGAGGACTCCTCATGCTCTTCCCCTGCTCCAGCATGGGGTCCATCCTACAGAAGACAGTTCTGCACAAACTTCTCCAGCATGAGAGCTTCCCATGGGCTGCAGTTCTTCATTAACTGCTTCTTCATTAACATGAACTTTCATTAACTGCTTCTTCATTAACAGGAGAGCTTCCCATGGGCTGCAGTTCTTCATGAACTGCTCCAGTGTGGGTCCCTTCTGTGGGGTACTATTCTTCCTGAACAGACTGCTCCAGTGTGGACTTACCTCAGAGTCACAGCCTGAGAGCTTCCCATGGGCTGCAGTTCTTCATTAACTGCTTCTTCATTAACATGAACTTTCATTAACTGCTTCTTCATTAACAGGAGAGCTTCCCATGGGCTGCAGTTCTTCATGAACTGCTCCAGTGTGGGTCCCTTCTGTGGGGTACTATTCTTCCTGAACAGACTGCTCCAGTGTGGACTTACCTCAGAGTCACAGCCTTCTTTGGGTGCATCCAGCTGCTCCATCGTGGGGTCCTCCACGGGCTGTAGGTGGATACCTGCTGCACTGTTAACCTCCACGGGCTGCAGGGGGACAGCTGCCTCACCATGGTCTTCACCACAGGGGAATCTCTGCTCTGGTGCCTGGAGCATCTCCTCCCCCTCCTTCTTCACTGATCTTAGTGTCTGCAGAGTTGTTTCTCTCACATATTCTCACTCCTCTCTTCTGGCTGCTGCTGGTGTTGAGGAGGTTTTTTGCGCCTTCTTAAATACGTTATCACAGAGGCACTACCACCATTGCTGATGGGCTCATCCTTGGCCAGAGGCAGGTCCATCTTGGAGCCAGGGAAGCTTCTACCAGCTTCTCACAGGAGGCATCCCTGTAGCCCTTCCTTCACTACCAAAACGCCACAACCCAATACCCACGTGTTTGTAATTTGTCCAGTATTTTGACATTTTTCATGCTTTATTTGACCCATATGCTTTGAAGTGACTTCTTTTTATATAATTCACGGAAGGTTTGTAGTCATCTCCCTGAGCATAAACTTCTGTAGCTAAAACATTTTGGGGATGTGTATTTTCTTGCTTGCTAGGATAACCCCAAAATAACTTCGGCTTGGAACTTGCCATGTAGTTACTTTGAAACATAAGGTCATTTTTCTGAGTGCTCAGAAAGAAAATTCTCTTTGAAACGGTGAGGCCCTCCATAGTCTTCCCCACATGATGCATACCTGCAAAGGAGTCCGTTAGTTTGGAGGGATGGTCCTGGCTTCAGGGGAAATAACCATGAGTAGCCTTTGCTATTCTCAGAGTGAGGATCTGAAGGGGTGGAGTTTTGGGAGCAGTTATGTATCTTCCCACATTTTCTTCCTCTCTTCCCAAGCTGAGACAAATTACTGTGGACAGACAATAGCCCTGGATACAATTATAAAATGAAGGATATTTGGCATGAGGTAGAGGTCAGAGGTGGGCTTGTGAGTGGAGGACTAAGAGTGGTGAGCAGCAGATGGTGTGGGAAAGAATTTGTGGAGACAAATCAATCTCTGTGAATTGTGCCTTTGCGGTATGAAACCCCACCTTCTCAGTTCCTTTGCTTCCAGGCTCTGAGAAATTTGGAAACCAGTTCAGAAATATACTGCACATGTTCCCCATCCCTTCTGCCCACTCAGTCCATCCTAATTAAGTTATAAGAAAGGCTATGCAAACTAGTCTGAAAATGGGAGTGGAAAAATAAAGCTGCTGTTTTCCCCACTCTCATTGCCAGAGACTTCCTCCCATTTCTCAGAATACCACACGACATTCAATTCATACAGGTGTCCACAGTGAGTTTCCTTCAGGCTTCTTTAATATTGTTTCACTGTATATAGACACTACTGTGAAAAAAAGTGATGAGGAATGACTGTGCAGCCTGGTGGCTGGGTTCTTCCCCCAGGAGGTAGAACCTGGACCTATCCCTGCTCCAGTCAGTGTTTCATTATTCGCAGAGAATGAAAAGTGTCAAGAGGAAAAACTGTCAGTCTAGCCCAGTCTAGCAGCTGGTGACCGCAGCAGTTCCTCAGATATGGAGAGAGAGGTGGATTCAGATGTCTAAGGTAGAGAAACTACCATAGCCCTGCTCTACCCCACCAGAAGTGAGTTCTCTCCAGTGAACTGCAAGTAACAACTCTCTTCCTCTGTTAGTTCTGTGATTCTCCCCCACAAAATCAAACCTCTCTAATACCTAATATTTAACTCAATTTCAGTACAACTAAAATTATTTTGCCAAATAGGACTTTTTTGCCTTTCTTTTCTTTTGTTTATTTTGTATATAAGCTTTATTATTAAAAATCTAATAATATTAATGTTCCCACTATGTTTTATTACTAAAATCCAGGAGAAATGTTTATGCTAAATTAAAGCAATTAATTCCTCTTATCTATTACTCAGGCTGGTATCACTGGCGCATACAGATTAAAAATGTATTTTCATATTCTTTCAAGCCTTGAGTAATTCCTTTCTCAATGTATTTAATTATTTTCTTACTTACTTATTTTCTTACTTACTTACTTACTTATTTC
>NW_010413392.1:864-1115 GCF_000710305.1 Buceros rhinoceros silvestris | reverse complement strand
CCTTGGGAGGCGGTCCTGAAGGGAAAAGGGGGGTGGACAATCCTCAAGAGGGTGTTCATATCTTTCTAGCAGAAATTAGAACTGTGAAAAATATGCTACTCTCTCTGGGAAACTTAGCAGCCGAAACCCAGCCGCAACATTATCGTGTGGGAAACTGTATCTCTAACTAGCTGCTGTTTGATTAACACTAACCAATCAGAAACTGCGAGTGACCTAACTCCTGTATCCAATCATAGTGCCTCAAGAGATGC
>NW_010413392.1:0-752 GCF_000710305.1 Buceros rhinoceros silvestris | reverse complement strand
CATGCACTAACTCCTGTATCCAATCATAGTGCCTTAAGAGGTGCATACTGTCGGTGTGACAAGGAACATATCCAATCCCTATGTAACCAGTCACGTGAGCAAGAATCCACTGTCTATAAATAGAGAAGCATTGTAAACAATAAACGGGTCTCACTGCACACCACATCGGCGTTCGGGTGATTCTTCCCACTCCAGCTCGCGGGCTCGCCGTAGAATATAGCACGGATCGCTACAGAGGGTAATCTTCAAAGCTCAGGAGCAGGCCGTCCCAGTGAGCCATAAGACAAGCCAACTGGGTAGAAGACCAGCCTGGCTGAACAGAGAGCTCTGGCTGGAACTCAGGAAGGAAAGTCCATGGTCGGGTCAAGAAAGGCTGGACAGTCCTCAAGAGGGTAATCTTCAAAGCCCAGGAGCAAGCCGTCCCAGTGAGCCATAAGACAAGCCGACTGGGTAGAAGACCAGCCTGGCTGAACAGAGAGCTCTGGCTGGAACTCAGGAAGGAAAGTCCATGGTCTATGGAAGAAGGGGCAAGTCACTCAAGAAGACGATAAGGTTCTTGCAAGGCTGTGCAGGGAGAAGATTAGAAAGGCTAAAGCCTAGTTTGAGCTTAGTCTGGCCACCACCATAAGGGACAACAAAAAATGCTTCTATAAATACATCAACAGCAAAAGGAGGAACAAGGAGAATCTCCATCCTTTCTTGGGTGCAGGGGGAAATGTACTGACCAAAGATGAAGAAAGGGCTGAGGTGCT
>NW_010413391.1:0-6957 GCF_000710305.1 Buceros rhinoceros silvestris | reverse complement strand
CGTGTGTCGTTAAAACAACGGCAACAACAGCAACAGCATAACTACTGCCCGCTGATAGCTCCCCGTCATCGTAGGAGTCACAGTTAGCTCTTGCCTCGGGATAGCGCCCGAGCGGCAGTAGGAGAGAGAAACGTCGTGGGAGTAGCCCTGTCCGAGGGTGGTCGCTTGCTAAAGCAGAAAAAGGACTAGAGGAGATTAAAGGGAGAACGTGAAGACCCACAGGGGTTTATCAGCCACGGGATGTACAAGTTGGTTATGGTTTTTATATGACTGATTATGTTGCAGACAGCAATATCTTCTTCCCTCAATGGAGATACATGCACAGAAGCTGTTACCTCCTCAAAAACTCACCAAGGTAAAAAGCTGAGTGCAGAGCAAAACCCTCCTCCATTCCTAAAGAAGACCTGTGACTTCAAGTTGTTTGGACATTGCTAGTGTCTGGATGTCTTTCTCCCAACCCGGAGATTTGATTGCTCTCCTGCACCCACAGAATCCCCTCTGCTCAGCCTCAGGAGTGTCAAGCTGACAGGCTGATGGATTCCAGAAGTGGCACCATGGCATTGTCATCCACTAGGTCACCTCTTGCTCAGCCCTTTGTGCGTTGTGCCTATCCTCACTACAACCTGCTTAAAGCACAACACCCTCTCAGTAAGAGGCTGGAGTAATTTTCTGTGAGGAAGAATTTATTTCAAATGCTTTGGACATATTTTGAAGAGTGGCTACAGAGGGTGATCCTGCATGCAAGTAGTACCTCATGAACAATTTTATCTGAAATTTTCCATGCCAGGGAGGTGGCAGGGTGGGGGCAAGTAGTGATTCGAGGAGGGGTGAAGAGAAGGAGAGAAAGGAAGAAAGGAGAAAAAAACCCCAAGTCAAGCCTGTTGCAAGGTAGAGAGAAGCTAGTGAGCAATCTTTACTGATGGGTAGATTGTGCCTTCCAATCTCTTTCAGATGGAATTGGGGCTCAACATTTACTAATAGCAATTGGGACTATAAAGGTAATATTAATGATTGACCTGTTCCTTTGTCTACAAATGCCTGACTACCTTTGCCTAGCATATGAGCTGCTGACAAAAGAGAACTGCTGTTCATATGCAGGCTGATGCACAGCAGCTTCTACCCTGCTCTGAAGAGACAGATCTGCCCGAAGAGCTCTAAAGGGGCATGGTGGGGCTTGGGTTGTGCACACAGACCTCCTGACACATTGGAAGAAACTTGCACATCAGCATGCTATAGAGAGGCCCAGGTATATGGGACAGCAGAAATACCCATTCGTCTGTGGTCATCAGGACAACCATGATTCTCTCCTCTCCCTGGTCTTGGGTTGGTAAGCAAGCCCATATGAAAACGAACTTCTTGGAGGCTCTCTGTCCATGTGATCTGTCTACAATGTCCATTCCATTTTCAGCTCAAAAATCTGCTATCATTAAAGAATTCTGAAAAATGCTGGCAGAAACCAGGATCCCATGTGCAAATATCTTTAATGCTTCTGCTCTCTGCTGATCATTTTAATAGTAAATACATGAAAAGCTCAAATTGCACGTATTTGTAGGACAGACCAGAATCAAGGCTGCTCTGTTTACCTCCTTTCTGCATTATTTTTTAATGTCAAGATAACTATGGTGAGCTGTTTTCTACTTGAAATAGGATCCAGGAGTGAGTTATAGCTGGACAGTGAAGGAGGTGCTGTCTGTGAGAGCTCTCTCACCTTGGGTGCAGACATCAGAAAGTATGTGTTGAGCAAAACCACAGAAAGGGAAAAAGACAACTGCAGCAGGAGAGAACTGCTTTGCTTTTTGGACCAGAATAATCAGAGGAATACGTGTAAGTCATCTACATCTGGGAGGAAATTCAGGGTTTCTTCCTTCTTATGTATTGCCTTGCTGTACATACCCTGCAAGGACAAGTGTCAAGTCTGGGGCTGCAGGGAGCTAAGCACACTCAGAGCAGCTCTGTAAAATTTCATTCCCCTGCTCCATACCATACGTCTCATGAACAAGGGCACCACCTATTACTGGCAGCATTCAAAGGACAGCAGCAGGATTAGTGTTGAAAGCAAATGGTCCCATCTGTCCTGCACCTCCATATTCTTCCTTTGTGCTCCACTTTCACATGATATATCGTCACCAGTCTCTTTCTCCCCAGTGTCACCCTCTTTTCCCCACACCCCACATCTTACACCCTCTTTGCATCCTGCCTTTTGTGCTCAGGATCTGGCAGCTTAAGCCAGGTATCACAGGTGCTTCTCAATTAAGCAGTTTCTTGGTTTGTAGGTACTTGTACTGAGGTACTTGTGGTCTCTAATGTGTGATCATACATGATATATACTGAACAGACCCAGCTACACAACTTGTACACTGAAAAACAAAACAAAACAAAAATCCCACCAAAAAACCATGTTTGTTTTATGTCTGGGTGGGAAGCACTGACACAGTAGGTATGTGAAAGGTGGCTCTCAACAATGGGATAGTTGAAGTCTCTGTACCTTGGTTGTAAAATTGGTGTGCAACAAGTTAGTGTTGGGAGGAATTACAGGATCGTTCAGTTTGAAAGACACCTCTGGAGGTCTCTCGTCCTATCTGCTGTTCTGGCCTGGTGTAAGATAAACAGGGTTAGTTTATCTTTGAGAGACTCATCAAACAGCCAGTCATGTTTTCTCCCATGATGCCAGCTCATCTCACTGGTCGTGGAGTTTTTGGCAGGCCCTGGAGCTTCCTTAAAAACGGTGCACAGATGAGACAGCATCCCTTTTCCCCCCACCCTCGGTGCTGCTGCTCCCACTACTCTGCTCTGCCCCGCACTTCCCTGCCACTCCACGTGGTCCAGCTGTCGCAACTGCTGCCATCCCTTCGCTGGCCCTGACACCATCCCTACATGCCCAGGCATGTTTCTAAATTCCTCCTTTGTAGCCCATCCCTGCTTAAACAAGTGTGATTGTCTTACCAAACTGGTCTGCTGTTAAAGTCTCCTTTTTTTCCTGAATACTGAGATGGCATGTTCTTGCATTTTGGTTGAAGCTTCAGAGACCTTGTCACTGCTGGAGACAGTGATAGAGTGAAAGGTTGTTTATTGACCTCCTGTACAATGAAAGGTGGTGGGGGGGAACCAGATGTCTTGAGCTGCAGAACTAAGAAGCGGGATACTTTAGGGGTGCACCTTTGGGTTGACTAGCATTAACTAAGTTGCAACCTTTCATCACTGTTGGGGTCTTAGTAACATCACTTTGCTGCATGGATTATCTGCTTGCTGCTGACACTGCAGGTTTTCTATGCTGGGCTGCTAATGGGCTCTTCTCTCTCTTCAGCCACAGATTTTCATGAACCTCCAGGAACTTTGCCGATTTTGAGAAGGCTGTCCCTCTGTTAAGTTCCAAAACGTGCTAACATTAATGGAAAAAAAAAAAGGGAAAGGGTAAGGAAATAGGCAGACGTACTGGTATTGTACATTCCTTACTACCTAAGGAGCCCAGGTTAAAATGGAACCTGAAATTGTAATTAAAGACCCATGTAGGCTTATTAGGTGCAGAGTGCATGTATGGGTGCGGAGGTGGAATTAGGATTGCTCAAACAACTTTTATTCTGGCATTTCCTAATGTTTTACTGTTTAAATTAGCAAGTCTTGATTAATTTTAATTCCACAAAAATATAGTGAAAAGTGCTTTTGTTCCATTTATATCCACCATCCACTCCTGTTCTGCATCTTCACCTGGTATTAGAAGCATGAAGAGACTTGCCCAGGGAATCCTAGCTTTTGGTTAATCCGGACCTTTTATTGCTAATTGAAGTATGTATTTGTATGGTTTGTTGCAGAAGAGGCTTCAAAGACTCATTCTACATACCTGGAGGCATTCTGCTTGTTTCCACAGTACGCGCTGGAAGGCGAATTGGAAGAAACCAGCAATATCTTAATTTGTGAAACTGTAACAATGCCAGTCTAAGACCCTCCATGGAGCAGAAGATTATACATTAAAAAAAAAAAAAAAAAGACAGACTAAAACAGTGCAAAGGATCTCCCAGACTGCAAGAGACTATTGCATATGCAAGTTCCATGTTACTGGCAGGCATGGAGAGGAAACAAGGATGCAGAAGTCGGTGCCTTGGCATGTTTGCAGACATCTGAACCAGCAGACACTTTCCTTGAGATGTAAAGATTAGTTGCTTGTGGGCAGACCCTGGCAGGTCTGGGAAAAAGCCTAATTAGCCTAAGTAGAAAAGTATCAGTCAGCAGCCGGTAAAAAGAAAAAAAGGTGTAGGGAGGCATGTTGTTTGGGAAGAGACAGAGAGGCTGGGTCAGTAGGTTATTGGAGGACCGGCTCATCTCTGGGCAAGAGAGTGAACTTGAAACCAATCCAGGAAGGGCACATAGAATAAACACTGTACTAGGAAAGTATAAAACAGTTTTGTAACAGAGACTACGCACTTTCTTTTTAATAAAGGCTTTGTGTGCACACAAGCAGTTTGTCGCGTTTGTCCGTCCCAACCTTTCATGACAGTTGCTCACATGGCTCAACAGAGCAACACAGGTCAGTCAAATTCAAAAAATATCTTAGAAGACAGCAAAATACATATCCAACACTCTGGGTAGCAAACCAATTGTCCAGGGGTTGAATCTCTTCACTGTGAGGCAGGTCTTTGGAATGGTTCCTCTTGTTCCCACCTCTGGCAGTTGTGAGCCTGGAAAACTAACATGTCCCCTATGATAACTGCAAGCAGCTGATAGCATTGCAGGGACCTGAAAGTCACCTCTGCCACTCTAAACACCAGTGAAAAACCAGGCCATTATGCAGTCTTATCTCTGAATATTTTTCTACAGAATACAGTTCTAAGGACTTGTCTCTGCTTTGGCTTGCTCCTCCTTGTGAGGATGTTTCTTTTCCAAGGCAAAATAAAGATTTGTCATTGTAGCTGTAACCATTCCTGCAAATGGACGGACCCAACCTGGCAATAGGACTTTTCTGGCTAAAATAAATTACATGTGCCTTAGAAAGTTCTGCTTGTAGTGGACTCCACAAATACGAAGTAAATCACTCCCGATTGCTGTATCTGTGCTGCCAATCTTTTCTGAAGCCTAAGATAACTCAGTAAAGTGTTTTCTTACTTTGATATTCTGTTGCTCTTGAGCCAGTTTTTCTCCATTTATGTCTCCACCAAACTTGACCACTCACATAAGTGAGTGGAACTATGAATATGTCTACATAAAAATCATTTATTGTATGCCTTATAGGATGAATTGTTTAAGGAGAGAAATGGAAATAATACTTTATTTTATTTTATTTTCCCATGGAAAACATAATAAATTTGATGGCTTTGCAAACATGAGTAGCTGAAGCTATTTCAGAATCATTACATTTTTCATATTTCAAGCTCCATTTAAAATGAGTACAAAATCCAAAGAAAGTAGGTGTCTCATTTACATGTCGAAGCAAAAGGGAATTTTAACATTTAGGCTTTCCTGGCACAGTATTGGCTTTGAACTTATTTTTAAAATACTTCTTCACCAGCACAAGCGCGGCTCACTAGGTCAACAGCGTCACCCACATGCTGTGCTGGTCCCACCTGTCCCTGGGTACCCCTGCACTGCCCTGCCCACATAGCCACTTCTCGGGGGGGCTGGCAGACCCCCCTAGCCAGTGCCCAGCAGAAGGAGCTGTTGGCCACAGGACTGGCTTTTCCACGGCTTCGTTGTGGTGTTGGTGAGGTATCTGCGCCCTATGTGCTTGAGCAGCAGCAGCATACAGAGATTTTAGGTATCAAGAAGGCTTGAGGCTGGTATGACACAGCAATAGGCACTGGCACAGAATGCTTCTCCCCTGCCATACAGTCAGCTTTACTCTGTACCACGGATCTCTGTTGATAGGTCATTCTAACCACAAAGCTCTTCTCGCTTCCTCCTTTTTCTCTCTCTCTCTGTTTTTTTCTATTGTAAGCTTTAAAACATTTTCCTCACAAACACTAGCAATCAGATCTCTAGAGTTACTGTATTTTCTCAGTATTTTATTTGCTCATTCTTACTTGCTGTGCTTGTGCACAGCCTCACCTATTACAACATTGAGTCATCTTTGCTTTATACCCAGTACAATGGTGGTGTACCATTCCAAAGTAATCAGAGATGTCCTCAACACAGAAGCAGCTGCTTCTATGTTGCAGCCATGATGCAGCTAATGAGACAAGCTAATGAGACAAGCAAAAGACAGTCTTTTTCTCAAAAACATTTCCGGATTTATCCTTTGTTTTCTGAACAAAGAAATGTGTTATATAGTGTGGGAGTGACCCCAGCAGGGAAGAAGCTGAATTAGCCTGCTGTCAGTCAACAGCAGGAGGTGTGTCGTTTAGGAGGAGACAGAGAGGCTGTGTCAGTAGCTGATTGGAGGAGAGTGCACTTGAAACCAATCCAAGTAAGGCACGTATAATAAACAAGTACTAGAAGATTATAAAATTATGTGATAAGAGAGAACAGGGTACGGTGCAGTTGCAATTTGCAGTATGTAGGTGCCGCAGCAGTTTACTGCAGTTGTATTTCAATAAAGGCTTTGTGTGCACACAAGCTGTTGTCTCATTGTCTGCCCTGACTATTCACGATGCGTGGTGACCCACCACAATATGGGAGCTAAAGAATGGAGTGAGGATCCACATACTGTAAACAAGATTGGATGACTGATGGTCCCAGAAAACAACTGCTGCAAGTCTGGAAGCACAGCAGCCAAGAGGAAGGTTAAATGAGATGTTCAGTGCTGAAAGTGAGCTATCCAGGCAAAGCAAGCAAGGGACTTTATTAAATCTGCTTTGCGGGGATGCTATGCAAGGGCCTGAGAATTTGTACTCCTGGGAGATACAGGCGGGCTGCCGGTGACGTTATGGGTCAGGAGCAATTGACCCGGAACGAAGATTTAGCTTTTAAAGCCTTACTTGGGAACAGAGGATTAAAACGTACTGTTTATGAGCTTAAAGCTAACGCTGC
>NW_010413390.1:2405-2738 GCF_000710305.1 Buceros rhinoceros silvestris | reverse complement strand
GAGAGAGAGAAGGGAAACCCCGGCAGAGGCAAGGCAGATAGAAGGCGGTTGCTCAGCACCCGCTGACCCGTGGCCCAGCAGCCACCCGCCCCACTCTGGCCAGCTCCCCCCACTTTCCGGGCTGGCCAGGACACTCTGTGGCAGGGACCATCCCTCGGGCTGCTTGGGCTCCGCTCTCCTGGCAACTTCCTCACAGCAAGGACATGCCACGCATCTTCACAAGAGCGGCTGAGGGACCTGGCGGGTTCAGCCAGGAGAAAAGGAGCCTCAGGGGACACCTTCTGGCTCTCCACGACTCCGTGACAGGGGGTTGGAGTCAGGGGGAGGGTGGTG
>NW_010413390.1:1803-2108 GCF_000710305.1 Buceros rhinoceros silvestris | reverse complement strand
GTGGGAGCCCCCGTCCGTGGCGGTGTCTCCCAGCCGTGTGGAGGTGCTGCTGCGGGACAGGGGGCAGGGGGGACCCGGCAGTGCTGGGGGACGGGGGGACTCGAGGAGCTGGCAGAGTTTTTCCAACCCCAACGGTTCTGTGCTTCTGTGGTGTTTAAGACTTTCCACTCGCTGCCTGCACTGGTACCTCACTTTGGAAATACGAACACAGTATGACGGTGCTTTCAAATTACTTCGTGCTTGTGTCCACCATCCCAGTATCTAAGGTCTAATCCAGACCAGGTAAAGCTCCTTCACTGCCCTGC
>NW_010413390.1:1059-1479 GCF_000710305.1 Buceros rhinoceros silvestris | reverse complement strand
TCCCCCGCAAAGCCCCTTCGATACCTGCCGTGATCGCCCCCGCTCCTTTCTCCTCGGCCATGGACCAGCCCCGGGTAAGTCCGGCTCAAACTGTGACAGATGGCGAACCCCAACGCGAGGGCGTCTCCTCGAGTGCTGGGCCCGGCTTTCCCAGCCCTGCGCTGCTCGCCCTGTCACCTGGGGCTGGTCACCCCTCACAGCCTGGAACATCTGTGCTGGTGGGTGGTAACCCAGGACAGCTGTTCCTGGGACAAGACCCACAGGGGAATGAGCCCAAGCTCCAGAAGACGACGAGTCCTGGATCTGGCAGGGAACACCAGAACGTTTCGACACCTGAGGTGGCCAGAGCGGAGAAAATATCTGATGAAGGAAATTATCCCCGCCCCTCTAGACGGTGACCCTAAAGCCAGAACCTGTGAG
>NW_010413390.1:469-1014 GCF_000710305.1 Buceros rhinoceros silvestris | reverse complement strand
AACACCAGAACGTTTCGACCCCTGAGGTGGCCAGAGCGGAGAAAATATCTGAGGAAGGAAATTATCCCCGCCCCTCTAGACGGTGACCCTAAAGCCAGACCCTGTGAGCTCTCTGGGATCACACGGGCCCAGGACATCACTCAGGAACAGACTGTGTGAAGGACCAGGACAAAGTCAGACCTCTCGAGGCTCAGTTATCATCTGCCAGCAAGGCCAAAGCTTGTCACTGTTTGCTCTAAATCCAGAAGGAAGAAATGTTGACTCTCGCTGGCCTCGCTCTCTGCCATCCCCCTCTCTGCCTATTGACGTGTTTGAAGATACGCCCCCTTTCCGGGGCATCCTGAACCCCGCTGTGCTGCTCTGGGGCTCCCAGAATCCCAGACTGGTGGGGCTGGCAGGGACCTCTGGGGATGACCCAGCCCACCCCTGCTCCAGCAGGTCCCCAGAGCAGGGCCCCCAGTCCGGCACCCAGGCAGGTTTGGGATCTCTCTGGAGCACACAGGAGCCTCCACAGCCGCTCTGGGCAGCCCAGGCCAGCGCTCCCG
>NW_010413390.1:0-421 GCF_000710305.1 Buceros rhinoceros silvestris | reverse complement strand
TAATCCCAGACGGGGGGGGCTGGCAGGGACCTCTGGGGATGACCCAGCCCACCCCTGCTCCAGCAGGTCCCCAGAGCAGGGCCCCCAGTCCGGCACCCAGGCAGGTTTGGGATCTCTCTGGAGCACAGAGCATCAAGGCTGAGATCCCCTCTCAGGCTGCTCTTCTCCAGGCTAAACAACCACAGGTCCCTCAGCCTGAGATGCTCACAAAGATGTTCCAGTCCCCTCAGCTCCCTCGCAGCCTCCCCTGGACTCTCTCCAGTAGCTCCCTGTCTCTTGAACTGGGGAGCCCAGCACTGGACACAGGACCCCAGATGTGGCCTCACTGGGGCAGTGCAGAGGGGCAGGAGAACCTCCCTCAACCTGGTGGCCACAGTCTTCTTCATTCATCCCAGGAGACCACTGGCCTTCTTGGCCATGA
>NW_010413389.1:0-663 GCF_000710305.1 Buceros rhinoceros silvestris | reverse complement strand
ATCGGGTGTCTAGCCAGGAGGCACGATTTGGGAGACGAAATACGTCAAAATGGTTGTGTCGGTGTCCGTGGTGTGAGAAACGAGCGAAAACCTCACCAAAGAGACTCAGGTCAGACCCCACAATGAAGCACTTAGTTTTATTACGTTCTTGCAGGACCGGGTGTCTGGCTAGTAGGCACGATTTGCCAAAGCAATACACGAGGTTTTATACCCTATTCCCGGCCAAAAGATCCCTCCCCTGTTTCCCCATTGGCTGGGTACTCCAAGGTTTACAGACTGACCCGTCACGCCTATTACATGTTACAGGTAACATTGGATCATACAACTTCATGCGTCGCATGTCTCATTAACTCGGACTTACGCCTCCCCTAGGAGGAGAAAGTCATATTCAACAGCCTATTAAGCAGGCGCAGCGCTGCTCCCATAGGCCCATCAGTCTTAGTAAAGCCCAGTTTGACACATTCAACATTTTACAGCCTGTTATCTTGTTCCTTCTCTCTTGGATGGTCTTCTGGTTTCTTATCTTGCAGGACTGTCTCCTGTTTCCCTTATCAGTTCCTTTGAGATGCCAGAGCAGCATCCCTTACCAATTCCTTTGAGATGCAAGAACAACATCCCTCTTTCCTCCTCACGCTAGCTAATATCTGAGAGACTAAAAACATA
>NW_010413388.1:26525-31942 GCF_000710305.1 Buceros rhinoceros silvestris | reverse complement strand
GATTCCAGAGTCCTGCGCAGCATATCTGATAAAGCCGCCGCACGGATGAGATAGAGAGGAGGGCAGATAGAGCAGAGAGGGGGGAAAGCAAGATGGCAAAATGGCAGCGAATCTTCTCACATGCCCCCTTTTATGACTTCATTCAAAGAGGCGTGTTCTCCTTCCCGGAAGCTTGGGAGAACCACAGCTCTCTGGGAAGAAGAAAGCCAGACAACATGTGAGCATCCGGTTCCTCCATGTTGAACCTGGGACACCCTTTCTAGTAATAAATGTCCTCTAGGTGCCAAAAATATATTTTAAGAAATGCTTTACGAATAACATCTAGCTGCCAATACACTTCATCATGTTTATTTATCCAATACATTTCATTATATACTGTATTGTTTTATGCTGTAGCTGATTTAATTATTCTACTCAGAAATAATAAGTTTAAGTCTTGGTATACTTGAACCTAAAAGTTATAAAGTAGACCGTTTCCATTATTGCATAGATTTGAAGAGTAAAGTTTGTAAACCTGTTAAAACATTATCATTTCTAAAATGCTAAAAAATGTTAGGAAAATACAACTGACTAAAATGAGATTCCTATTGCCCTCCACCACACATGGGACAAGTCTAAATCAGTAAATCCGAAATGGTGAAGAGGGGACAGGTTATAAGCCTTCACTTCACATTTCCAGCATTTTCTGATGAAGTTCGGTTAAGAACCAGCATGGCAAAGCACTGTTTTGTGGCTATGAAACTCATCTTCAGTTCAATGTCTACTGAACACTGAAAAATTGTCTCTAAAAATTGTTCTTGTGCATTTTCCTAAGCTGAATAGATCAATGAGGCTAACTTACAGCAATTTTGTACGAATTAAATTTGTAGCTAAATCTCTAAAAGATGTTAGGAAAGAATGACATTGATGCTTTGGGGATTTTGCTGTTGTTGTTGTTGGTTTTAGTAAGATCTATACTTAGTTGCACTTATAAAAAGTTTGCCTTCAACAAGTTTAGTAATATGTTCAGGAGCTTCTACACATTTATGTGCTTTTATCTTGAAGCTATTTTCTTTTCCTTTGTAAATAAAATATTTGCTTCTTTAAAGCAAGTAGAAGAAGTCTATACATTGAATGAACTAAATATTACTTGTAGTGACTTTAGGAAAAATTAGATTCTAGCGAGGAAAAACTGAAACAAGAAAACTGCAAAATCTTTAAAGAAAACTAATGTTTTCTGAAAATAGATTGGAAACATGTTACTTATGTATAGATAATTTTATTATCAAACTTCTATGTACTTATTAAATAAAATGCTAGAAAAAATTAAACATACTTTCATTTTCTCTTACCTACCCCCCCCCAAAAAAAAATCAGTTTGAAATTATGTGTAGACATGAGCCAGGAAATAATCCACAATCTGTATTAGATCTGTGTAATAGCAAAATACTAATTCCATGGAGAATTTAAATATGAAAAATCCCATCATTGGCAACTTATTCTAAGCACCATTAAATTCCAAATCTTATTTTTTACTACTTACAATAATAAAGTTTGCACAGTAAGATGCAGAGTACACATTTGATAAATACAAATCCTTCCAAGACAGACAGAGAAAGATCTAAACGGACACATGGTTGCACAGTGATGCCTGTCTCGACAACAAAATTCACAATAAAAAGTACATCCTGTAAAAATGTAATTGCTAAGATGTTTGGCGGTCAAGCTGAACATGGGCATTCTGGTAAATCTCAAACAGCACAGTGTTGCTCCTTAGATGGACAAAACGCAGCACTGTAACACATGGTCAGTCTCTGGCCCAAAACACACGGTGCTCTCTTTGGCATTTCGAAGCAATTTATCTCTGCCCTTCTGTTATCCAGCCTCAGTTAATAGCTGAACTTTTGTAAATATCAATTCAATCATTGTTTTAATAGTTGAGCTTTTCTGTGACCTAGTGACTTTAAGGTTTAAGAATAAATAAATATTAAAATGTTCATTGAGAAAAATAATGTAAGGCCATAATATATTTTCTCTCCTTTTGAATTACTTTTTTACAACAGAGACAACATTAATACTTTTGTAGTGTTGCAGGCAAATTTAAAATGTTTGAACGTTGGAAGTGTGGATGAAATGTCCTACAGCATAGATTTACTTGCACTAATACTGATATTTAATGGAGAAAATTCAATATTCTTGTCAATTCGTTTAATAAGCAGTCATTAAAAACTACTTTATCTCAGTTAAATCAGTGATTTCTTCTTTCCATCTAGTCTAAATCTTCCCTCTTTCAGTTTAAAACCATCACCCCTTGTCCTGTTGCAAAATACCTTGCTGAGAAGACTGTCCCCATCTTTCTTATAGGCCCCCTTTAAGTACTGGAAGTCTCACTGGAGCCCTCTCTTCTCCAGGCTGAGCTCTCAGACTCTCTTTCAGCTTGTCCTCACAGCAGAGGTGTTCCATTTCCCTGAACATTTTTGTGGCCCTCCTCTGGACCCACTCCAACAGGTCCATGTCTCTCTTGTGCTGAGGACTCCAGAGCTGGACACAGCACTGCAGGTGAGGTCTCACCAGAGAGGAGCAGAGCGACAACATCACCTCCCTCAACCTGCTGGCCACACTTCTTTTGGTGCAGCCCAGGGTACAGTGGGCTTTCTGGGCTGCCAGCACCCATTGTTGGCTCATGTCTCGTGTTTCATCCACCAGTATCCCCAAGTGCTTCTCCACATGGCTGCTCTCAATCTCATCATCCCCCAGCCTGTAGTGATACTGAGGATTGCCCCATTCCAGGTGCAGAACCTTGTGCTTGGCCTTGTTGAACCTCATGAACAAACACTTCTCCAGCTTGTTCAGATTCCTCCGGGTGGCATCCCATCCTTGTAGTGTCAGCTGCACCACTGAGCTTGGTGTCACATGCATACTTGCTGAGGGTGCACTGTACTAGGTCACTGATGAAGATATGAAACAGCACTAGTGCCAGTACAGACCCCTGAATACCTGGGCACCACTTATCACCAATTTCCATCTGGAAATCAAGCCACTCACCACTATCCTCTGGATGTGATATCAGATAAAATATATTTTGCCTTGGAAAATCCTTTCTTCTTTGTATTTTAAATTCATTTTTAATGAGTTACTATATCTAAGTCACACAAATAAAAAGATATTGATAAGATGGTTAGTTAAATCCACATCAAAATATTCTGGGCTTTTCCAGTCTTCTTTACAGCCAAAGAATCTGCATCCCCTCTTTCCCCTCAAGATATCCTGTCTTTTTATTTTTCATGGTTTATCTTTAAGTTTTCCTTTCAATTATTTTTAAAAAGGGTTGACACATCATGTTTGTAACACAGACAATGCTCCCTTCAAGTTAGCTTTTCTGGAGCCATATAAATGACAAAATGCATCAATATTTGCTATGTCATATCTTGTAGGAAAAAAAGGACTAGAAAATAGAATTATGTAATAGATCACACTTCATCCCCTGTTATCACTCTTCTGAAAGAGACAAGTATTCTCTCTTTGGGGAGGGTGAATAAAATACGTCTACTTTAAAAAAAAACAACCCAAAACAAACCCCAAACCCCTAGATATTTATAATACCATATAGACAAATATCATAAACCACTTTCAGGAATGTATTATTTTGGGTTAGATTAAATATTTGAAAGAGTAAGGGGGAGATGTGCACTGTGTCTCAGGAGCAGTACCACGTCCAAGGAGGGAGAGGAAAGACGAGAAAGTCTATACAGGTGGACAGAAGCTACAGCTTCTGCACTAACTCATGGTGCTGAGATCTTTTCCCACCCAAATAGGCAGAAGAAAACAACACCTGTCAGCTGAGAGTTGTAGGGATTTTCCCTACCGTTCACACAGTCTTTTTTCTCAGGTTATAGAAAATAACCCTACATTACATGATCATGTAAAGAAATAAATTTCCGCCATATATTTTTTTGATGAGCATTCAGACATGGATTCCTTTGCTATCATTGTATTTAACCCCTGTTAAACATAACGCTTTCTCTGTTTATCAGTTCAAACCATAATACTGTTGGCTAAGATAAGAAAATAATTATGATAGCACATACCAGTATAGCTGTAAATTATACAGCGAATTCAGGAGAAAAATAGTAAAATTTTATAAAAAAAAGAGACTTATTTCATGTTCTAAGTGAAGAAGAGTTTGAAATAGGGTAAAGATCATATATTACCTAACTGTCTAATCCCATAAAAAGATACCCTTCCAGGGAATACCCAAGAGACCTGGACATTGAAGTCACTTAGCAAATTCCAGAATAGGACCTTCGGTATTATTCCTTGGGCAATGCCTCACCTTTTAAAATGTCTCCAGGAGAGAGTACAATCAGGATATTTTAACACTCATGCAAGGCAGACAAATAAAGGGTTAACTTTCATACTTTTCTTTAATGTGCCTTGGTTGCAATGTATGCATTGGAATACTGGTGACCTCTTCCTGTTCAAGGACAGCAACATTAGTCACGTAGTCAGTCCAGTGGATGTTTAGGATTGTACGGAGGCAGCACTGATGGAAGTGTTCAAGGAGTCGCAGGTGGTGGCAGTAGAGACCAATGTCCTGAACCGCCTGCATGCAGGGTTGGGTCTGTGGCTTCCAGGGCAGAGGTCACCGTCGCGGGCCTTGAACAGGCAGATGCCCCCAGTATTGAGGCCATACTGCTGAAAATGCAGCTGCGCTGGGCAGGGCACATCTCCCTAAGATTGTGTTCTACGGTGAACTCGCCACCGGCTGCCACAAGAGAAGAGCTCCAAAGAGGAGATATAAGGACTCCCTGAAACAATACCTCAGCCTAGGCCATATTGACCACCATCAGTGGTCCACCCTGGCCTCCAATCGGGCGATTTGGAGGCACACCATACATAAGGCTGCCGTCTCCTTTGAGAGCACACGTAGAATCAGTCTCAAGGAGAAAAGACAGTGCAGAAAGAACCGTGCCTCGACTATACCACCCAAGGAGACCTTCCGTTGTGCGCTTTGCAACCGGTCTTGCCTATCCCACATTGGCCTTTTCAGCCATCAGCGCGCTTGCAGTAAGCGTGGGTAAAGCCCTTCCCAAATCTTCATCTGCGAAGCCAAGCCATGATGATGGTGATGATGCATTGGAAAGAAAATAATAACACATCCAAGAAAATAGTAACAGAAACTTTTCATCTTGGGATGTGCTGTTTTTATGTGCTGTCAGTCAGGGTCTTGGAGATAGAATTGAAGAAATTTGTTTATCTATTTGTTTATTTATTTTTAATTTTTCTCTTAAGAAAAATGGAAACAAAAGTTGGTGACATTTCCTTTTACTTCCAGTATTTTGACCAGATCCATTTGTAGCCAGCTAGCCCATCTTCTCAAAGTCATCATTTATCATTTATACTGCAGGATATTTTAATCTTCCCTCATCCATCATTCC
>NW_010413388.1:10650-26411 GCF_000710305.1 Buceros rhinoceros silvestris | reverse complement strand
CTGACTTCTTAATAATTTTTAACACATTTCCGACTTTCTACAGTTTCTGTGGCCTATTCAGTCCTCCATTTTAGGTACAGTGACAGTAAAAGGTGCAGGACTTCTGTCTTTCTTCTCACTTGGCGAGTGGTGATACTATGAATTGCCTAGAAACAATTTTAGCTGTATGTGCTGTCACACAACATTTCAAACTCAGGTTCACTAGAATTGCTTGGTCTCATTTGGCAGTGTGGCTTCCTCTCTGTTTCTGCTTTCTCTTCAGCTTCATATCACTGTGAGGATTAAATGAGCCTTGGCAAGTAAGACAGTCTCCTGCTATCATTTTTATTTTTCTAACCTTCCTAATAGACTTCCTCTGTTTTTTCTGCTCTCAAGAGAATTTATAATCTGAAAGTACAACATCTGAAATTTTAATCAGTTAATTGTTTTAATACCTTAGAATGTAAAGCCATTATTTAAAACCAGGTCTAATAAGAATTCCCATGGCATGGTTAGATGTTTGCCCTACAACACAGTTCTAATTCCAAACCTCCTCTGTTATGTACTCATCTGTTTTCTGGGACGTGTGATGTTAAAATAGAAATATAATACTGTATCATATTATAAAAAATATTTTTTCAAATTACTCTTAAGGGAAGAAGATTCTTTTGACAAATTTGTCATGCTTTTTTAAAGTAGCATCTGATCTTTACTGCTTGAAGTATTGCTATAAGTAACTTGTAGATGGAATATTTCAGACAATTTTGTACTACCAAAGCCTCTGAAAAAAATTTCAGTAATATCATTTTTACTAGAATTTTGCCTCCTTACAGTCCCCTATTATTTTATAAGAGTTTGAAACTGAATTTGAGGAATGTCACGGTCTGTGTTGCCAAATACCAAACAAAAAGTCAAGAGCTTCCAAATTGCAATCCTAATTCTGGTATAGACTTGATAAGAGGCCTTGTACAAGTCCCTTGTATATCTCCACCTTTTCCTCTTTCTTCTGAAATTGGCAATAATACTGATTATATTCCAGCTCAGTGGGTTGTTGCATGAATGAAATGAAAGAATGGAAAACATTGCAAAAATGCACTAGGAAGTTTAATAGAAAATATACAAATTAACTGAAAACATAGAACTTTGTTTTGAGGATTAGCAATGTCTTTGTTTCTCTTGTCCATACAATTTATATCTATATATTTCTAAGTATTTTTCTGTATTTTCTGTTCATAGGCATTTTTGTAATTTATCTCCCATGTTAGTTATTAAAAATAATTATTTAATCTTTTATAATGGAGTTGTTTAAGAATTCTTGACTTTCATAATCAGAGACAAATTGCTATTGTATTCACTCCGTAATGACCCTCTCAGAAATCTGTCTTGGGGATTTATGTCAGATGACCATACTGTACATCTGATTTACAGGAAAGAAGAACTAGTACTGACAACCAAGTAATTCTGATACCTAACTCTAGCTCTGCCAGTGACTTTCCCAAAAGGATGCAGTAAATCACTGGCATATTGTGCTTTTGTTTCATCCATTCGATTCTTTTACCTCATTTATTCAGTCTGGCTAGGTTTGTGTATTGGTCATGCGTGAACTGAGTCTTTAAAAACCAAGCACATCTACAGGACACTTGTGGTAGGCTGCTACATCCTTACAGATCCTTGGCTTTATTCCTTAGCCTGTGCAGTACAACCCGAGTCAGGAACCTAAAGTAATAGGCTATCATTCACCCCAAAACACCTGAATGCTTTTCTAGTCTATGTAGAAAGTCCAGTCTAACTTTTCACACACTGAATCTCATGTGTATATATCAAAGTTTAAGATTGTAGAGGTAGTAAAGAAACAACAGATACTCTCACCACTGAGGCTATGCAACAAAGCATCTGAAATTCCTTTCTTTGATAAACATTAAAGTTTGCTGTGTCCACAATGTGGCAATGGAATTGAGTGAAATTATGAAAGTTCCCATCATCTGTACATACAGTATACAGGCATCTGATGAAGAAAACCTTAAAGAAAATCTTAATATGGATCTAATAATGAAATTGTTAAAGTCTTAAAGTCAGTCTTGTATATAGATCCTTTTTCCACCACAATCATGCAACAATGACCGAGGTGCTTATAAAGTAGATTCATAGAATCTCATGAGCTTCTGCCATCTCATAAACACAAATTCAAAGCTATCCTCTATCATCTCATCCTGAAGGCTTGCATTTTGGTTTCTGGCTTCGAAGCTTATAAGTAGTCCAGTGTTCTGCAGAAACATCTTTAAATTCTCTCAAGACTAAGTGGCTTAATATATATAGCCTGTTTAAATCTGCCCAAATTAATTCATTGTCCTGTCTTGCCTGCAGACTAGTTCAGTAATTTTCCTCTGCCATGAATATTAAGGATACAAAACCCAGTTGTGGTGCCTTTCCCAGCATTTTAACTGTTAGTTCAGCATTTAGGACATTTTCTGGAACAAAGGAAAGCTTTGTTCAATTCTCTTCTGCTGAAAATTAGAATGTGTATTCTTGGTCTCCTGAGCATGTGCCTAGACTTTCCTAGCAATCACTGCAGTGTGGCTGCATCAGGGTCTTCCTAGACGATCTTCAGAAGTATTTAACATTTACTTCCTAGTAAAATCTATGGGAATTTTCATGCCAAAGCCTTAATAGGCACCTCTCTTTTAATGAAAAAATAATTTTAATATCTGGTTGTTTGTTTTTCATTCCTGTGCTGAGACATGCAAATTAAATGAAACTTAGCATAGTTACATTTTCATTGTTACTGAGAAATCACAAAGCCTGCAGTACCTAACTATATCCCAATAGTATATAAAAAACCTACGAGATAGTTGAAGAAACTTGTTAAAAGCAATGTATTCGAAAACTGTGTGTATCACTCTTATTTTTTTCTCTTTAAAATACATTTTATATGCACACAAAAAGTCTTATCTGCTCCCTCTTTACCATAGTGTGAAAAAACAAACAAGAATGGGACGAGAAACTTTTTTCCAAGTTTTCTCAATCTTTCTAGTCTCAGCAGCAACTTTTTTGCAGAAGCAAGTAGATGCAAGTGAGATTTTAATTTAGTTTGGGATACTAGTTAATTCTTAGTGAAGCTGTGATTTTACTCTAGCAAACATCTGATGCCCAAACACAATGATAGTAGTCCTTGCTCAGATAACTGTTTTATTTATCTAATGGTCTGTTAGAGACTCACAGAATCAAAGAATCATAGAATCACAGAATGGTTTGGGTTGGAAGGGACCTTCAAAGGTTAATCCCATCTAACCTCCCTGAAGTGCATGCGGACATCATCAATGAGATCAGGTTGCCCAGAACCACATCTACCCTGACCTTGAATGTTTCCAGGAATGGGGCTTCTACCGCCTCTCTGGGCAACCTAGTCCAGTGCTTTACCGCCCTCATTATAAACAATTTCTTCTTTCTATCTAGTCCAAATCTCCCATCTTTCAGTTTAAAACCATCACCCCTTGTCCTCTTGCAAAAGGCCCTGCTAAAAAGACTGTCCCTGTCCTTCTTATAGCCCCCCTTTAAGTACTGGAAGACTGCAATAAGGTCTCGTTGGAGTCTTCTCTTCTCCAGGCTGAGTGTTGTGGTTTAGGATTTGGCTCGATTTTGGCAGTGTGGGGAGGAAAGTTGCTGCCTTTGTTTGGCTGGTTTCAGTAGCAGGGTTTGGGTCTGCTAGTATGGCCCACCTGAGAGGCTCTGCGGGGGGAGACCCCACAGCTCCAATTTCTCTCCCACCTTTGAGCCAGGCTGCGCCAATCAGCGCCTCTGTGAATAAGACTATTTAAGGAGGGAAATGCCTTTTGTTTTCTGGTGAGCTCTTTTGTTTTGGAGTTGGTAGGACAGAAGAGGAAGACCCAGCCACAGGGTTGCCGAGGGAGCAAGAAGAAGTTTGCTGAAATGCAGGCCAGTACAGTGATTTTCTTCCTTTTGTCTATGGCAAGTGGAGTAACTTATCAAGCACTGATTGGGGAGAAACGGATGGGTTGGAAAGACCCCAACAAAGTGGATCTGGGATGCAGAGACCTGGGTACCCCCCGAAAAATGCAGTGACTCTGAGGTTTGGAACAGGATTGTCTTGGCCCTGGGAGAGTCAACCCTGGCAAAAAACCACCTCCACATGGATTGGAGGCAGGGTCATGACGCGTGGCCAGAGGGAACCTGTGATATGTGTTTTCCACAGAGCAAGCAGCTGGAACCTCATGCAGAGGGTTAAAAATGACCCCTATCCTGTGTTTTCCATCCACCCCACCACTCCCCTCTGCCCAGCGTCAAGGGGGGTCTCCTGGAGGCAGGAGACCTCTCTCCACAGGCTGGAGAGAACCTGTGAGGCATGTGTTCCATGGAGCAAGCAGCTGGAACCTCATGCAGAGGGTTAAAAATGACTCCTATCCTGTGTTTTCCATCCACCCCACCACTCCCCTCTGCCCAGCGTCAAGGGTGTTGGGGGAGGTAGTAAAGCCAGGCCCAGGAAAAGGGGAAGGGTACGGTGAAGGTATAGCTAAGATCTTGTTGTTCTCTATTTCTGCTCTACCCTAACTTCATGGGTGATTTCTTTGTGGTTTTGTTGTTTCGAATAAAATGGATTTTGTTTCCTCCTGTCCAGTCTATCTTTTGCTCAGGGCTGTAAGTGGTGTGTTTAGCCCTCCATTATCCCCTGCCTTGACACTTAAGTAGTTGTTTTGTTCTCTCCTGCTGGAGGAGATAAAAGGGCTGATAAGCTTTAGCTGGGGTTCTAAACAGGGACATCTGGGGAAACCCAACTCTCTCAGGTTGTCCTCATAGCAGGGATGTTCCATCCCTGAACATTTTTGTGGCCCTCCTCTGGACCCACTCCAACAGGTCCATGTCTCTCTTGTGCTGAGGACTCCAGAGCTGGACACAGCACTCCAGGTGAGGTCTCACCAGAGAGGAGCAGAGCGACAACATCACCTCCCTCAACCTGCTGGCCACACTTCTTTTGGTGCAGCCCAGGGTACAGTTGGCTTTCTGGGCTGCCAGCACCCATTGTTGGCTCATGTCTGGTGTTTCATCCACCAGTATCCCCAAGTGCTTCTCCACAGGGCTGCTCTCAATCTCATCATCCCCCAGCCTGTAGTGATACTGAGGATTGCCCCATTCCAGGTGCAGGACCTTGTGCTTGGCCTTGTTGAACCTCATGAGGTCCACATGGGCCCACTTCTGAAGCTTGTCCAGATTTAAGCATCTTCACTCATTTAAGCAAATATAATGAAATATTAATATGCCAAACATATTTTCCTAAAATATTATCTGAATATTAATCAACCATATTAATACAGACTTTTTGATGCAAACCGTACAACACCTGTTGTCAATGTATCTTTTGTAGCAGTATGTTATATGAGCAAATGATGATTTTAATGGTCACCACCTAATAATTTAATATGTCAGTAAGTAACTCAGCATCTGGAATCTAAACCTGTGTACATCTGAATGTTCTAGAATTTGGTGCTGGCTGCATAGTCCCGGTTTCGGTTAGCCCTTTGCAAAGAGATAGCTCGGTAAAAAATCAGTTTATAATCAGATATAAGTCTAAAGTGTCATTCTCTTTTCGTGTATTGACTTCTTGTATCATAAATATTGTATTTTTATTGCCTTACTCCTATATCACTTGTCTCATATATCCTTTGCTTCTTCCCATGTCTACCCAACTCTGCTTAAGCCCGCTCACACCACTTCTTACTCAAGACCATTTTGCTGCTTCTATTCTGCTGAGTCCTTCATACAGATTTTCCTCCTCAACTTTAGAAGAGTGACGCTTGTATGAAGTTTGTCACAGAGCTTTTGTTTTTGCTTCCTTTGGGCCTGTCCAGTGACTGGCTACTTTATTTGTATCATCAGAAGCTTTTTTTTTTTTTTCTTGCTATGGCTCTGTATTGTAGCTAAAAGAGCCTGGTCTTGTAAACACTGGGACCAGCCACCCCTTTAATGAATGTAATCTGTCATTTGCTATCAGGAGCTGACTGTATTAGTACTCTGAGTGAAACTGGCCCTGCCAGAGTCAGTGACAAAAAGTAGGATTCTAACAGCAGTTAAACTTCATTTTTGCCTCTAAATGTGCTTCAGAAAGAATAGCACTAGATCTTTCAGCTGTATTTTTAAAGACTATAACAGAATGATTCTAGTAACACTCAGTATGCAGGACATCACCTTTTCTCTTTCTTTACAGATACATATGGGACAGGACAAGAAAAGAAGAAAAAGAAAATACTTCCACTATATTTTCAAAATGCAAAGTGGATTATGGTTTATTTTTAAGACAAAACATACAAGTCTGCAAAGAAAATTTTTAGAAACCTCAATAGAAATTATTAAAATCCGGAATATTTAACATAAATATACTTCGTATTATCTCCCCTGTATCACAGGAAATTGGACAAATTTGAGTATAAAGAAATCTTGTTATGAATCTTACACTGAAATTATTCTATTGATTATATTCAATCTCCAACATCATACTGTAGAGCTGTAAAATACCTGATAGGCATGCAGCAAAACCTGGTTAGAGCAAATAATTTACAATTAATAATTTATCCCTCAAACTTTCTACCTTGTAAAGAATTTTCTATAGCTTTTACTGTCATAATATCTAATCTCTGGTCTAATGAATTATAATATTAGAAGGGTTCATTATTAAAGTAACTCTGCTTTAAACCACAGTGTAGGTGTTACTGACTTAATGGGGACAGGAAGGGTGTAAATTTAAAGGTGAGGGATTTTTATGTTTTCCCCAGAAATTAATCTGAACAGATGAACTTGAAATTCTGTTATTCAACAGCTTGCAATGAGTAAGTGCAGATCAGTTACAAACAGTCTTTAACAGCACTTGAATTTCAATATTAAATATTCTAAATTTTCTTTAATTTCATCTAGTTTACCTAGATTTAATTTCATGTAGTATGTCCAATGTTACCGTTTGCTTCCAGTTGACTTTTAGTGTGTTTCTTCCAACAAGTTTGCTCAGGAAGCTCTCAAATAAATGTTCAAACACATTGTCACCAATGAAACTTGGCTACTCAGAGCTGAAATATAAAAAGACCACAGAAGCAGCAAAGCTAGTGACAAGTGTGTATGAAATCTGTTGAAGAAAGTTACTTGTGTTTTTTGCTTGGGTTTTTTGCTTAGCTTAAGTGATCAGCTTTGGCAGCTCAAATTTATTATTTTCAGTCCATATTATCTTATCATCCAACTATTTACCACACACGGGATGCTGCATGTGCTTAACTTGGCCTTGTCAACAAATATCAATTATTTGACAGAGATAATTATTTCAAAACTAAAACAGACTCAGCAGGGACCATAATGGTCTTCTAACATGCAAGTCTCAGTTCCCCAATCACATTGCATATGACATACAGTTTTTGTTTTCCATTAGTATTATTAGTTATTCTCCTAATATCATTATGTATTCTCATATTTATTTTGGAAATAAAAAAGTTTACTGAAGAGCAGTTTACTCCTTTTCAAAAGTGTATAGCTGCTTTGTTAGCTGTACAACACCAGTTGTTACATATCTCATTTGCGTAAGTAATGAGAACTGTCATGTTAGGAAGTAACTGCTTGTCTATTCTTACACATTACATCAATCCCTTTGAAAAAAAAAAATCACTGGAGTTATTTTAAATTCTAAGAGTAAGCCGTAGCTGAGTAACATCACTGTCATCATCATTAAATTGTGCCACTTAAAATAGCCTTTTATTTTTTTATGTGTACTTGCAATGTTTTCTCTACAACTGATTACATGTTGATTACAGATGGTCTGATAAGTTATTCAGCTCCTGATTTTGGGGGAAATTTACCAAATGTTGTGAAGTAAGAAACCAGAATGGCAGATCAAAAGGTAGAGGTAATATTTTGAACAGAAATTGGAATGCACATACTTACATAAATTCAATATTTTAAGCTAGTGCACCTTCAATTTATATAAGAATTTGCTTTTAAAATTATCTTAATATTTACAGAGAAAAAAGGTACTTATTTAATGCTTTTTACTGTTCTATTTTGATAGTTTCAATTGTAGAAATATATGGGACCTGTAAGAAGAGAAGTTGTTTGAGGAAATGGCTACTAGTCCCTTATTTCTTCCACTTTAATCAATATGTGACTTTCACTCCTATCTTTAATATTTACATAAAAGAAAGTTAAGTGCTCTCAGCTTCTATAAAAAACCCCTATCTTCACAAAAAAAATGTTTGTCATGGGTAAGAGAAGGATCTGGACGACATTTCACTACCTAAGTATTTCACAAAAATGATTTTCTTAGATGTTTCCAATAGTTTTTATTGAGCTATTTCTTTTTCTGTCTGTCAACTCCTCTAGAAGGTATAATAAAAAAAGATTGTAAAGAAACACATTTAAGAAAGAGTGGAAAATTGCAGCCATCTCTGATTTTTATATATTGGTAATCTAAAAATAACAACTTGCTGTTTGATGCATTTTCCAGTCTTCTGAATATGTGGAAAATGGTCTGAATAATCCACCCACTCTGAAATGCTGAAGTTCTTCTGGAAATCGAAGTCTTTACTACCAATCCAAGATGAATTAGACAAGTCCTGTTCTGTACAGGAGGTAGATGTCCCAAAATGGAGAAAATACTATCCTCTCACTCTAAGACTGAGCAACCTAATTTAGTGGACGGTGTTCCTAACTGTGGCAGGAGGTTTAGAGCTACATGATCTTTAAAGTTCCTTCCAACCCAAACGATTCTATGATTCTAAGACTAGCCTGTTAAATGATGGTTTAATTTTACATGCCATGCAAAATAGTTTTAAAAACACCACATCCTGAAACTCCTATAATTAAATTTATTCCCTGACCACAGAGCTCTGTGAAAATGTAATCACAACTTATTTCTCTGTTTGTTATGTCTCTGCAGCTTCATTCCCCACCTAAACTTAAATGGACAGAGAACTGAAGATAAATACCTTCAAAACAGTAAGAACTATGTTGTTAGTTGTGTCCTTGGATTAGGAAGAAGAGCAGTTTGAAGTATTCATAAACAATTCGTATTCTAATCTCCTTGATGTGAAATCCTGAAATATCAAAGGATTTGGAAGAGCAAAAATAGTGGAATTAAGTAGAAAGTGCTGTTATTTTCAACAATGGCATTTTGAAAAATGAAGCTTTTTCCTCATACATCGAAGATTTAGAGACCTAATTTCCACAAGCCTTTTACCAGAAAAGTTTTATTTTGGGGAAATATGGTAGGAAGGATGAGTAGAAAATAGTAGTAGAGAACAGAGATACAACCCTTGACAACTTGAAGGGTGATAGCTACAACACAGGGGGAGAATGTAAGGTGTACTCATCTTTCTTATATGTATACGCAGTGTTCAATTTTGTAAAATATGCAGAAGTAATTCCTTATATTTTACTAGCAGCAAGGTTTTTTTATATATATATCTTAATACTGTAAGATTTAGGATTAGTAGGATGGGCTTGTCAGACTTCTCATTTTAAAACCTATCGCTAAATAAGTTTTCATCAATATTTAATGAAGTGATGTTGACATCCTAAAATATCCGATCATTCAATCGTGATGTATTATATATATACATATACATCTCATACATGTATATATAGGTAATACATGTATTATCTAATGTATATAAATAGACATTCACACATTTTTTCCAGGGACTCATCTGGGGTGTTACAATTCATCTCTGCAAGAGAAAAGCATACTGCTTTTTCAGTTAAAAGAACTCTAACTGAAAGGGAAAAACAGGTCTTCAATTCTGGGGTAGTTACAGTTTCGAACTGCCTATGTTATATCATAAAAATGTGTTGTAGCGTAAAGTCAAGCAGATATTTGCATCCAAGTCCTGGTTAGAAACTTAACCTGAAATAAGCAAACAGAGCATGCCACCCACCATGAGCAAAGCAAAACTCTGTGGTTGTTAAAAAAGTCTAAACAGATTTAAAAATTGAAGAATATGATTAAAACAAATGAGATGATCTATTACATTTGTGTTTGAGAGAGTTGAATGAATCTGCCAAGATCTTATAACTCACAGGATTCCTAATGTTACTGAGAAGAAAGCTGCAGACATTGTCTATTTATATAGGTGACAATCTCAAAGGACTTCCCTCGGTTCTCTTTGTAAGGCAGGTTGGTATATCTAGCAGCATATTCAATGCAACACTGAAGTTATTATGAGGATTTCAGGCTCCATTTAACCAAAGTTTATGAAACATTTTATAGAATTCAAAGAGATTCTTTCTAAAGTGGATTCTTATTGCAATCACTAAACTACTATATTTTATAATATTATATTACATTTTTACTTTTAGCCTTGGATTTTCACGAGTAAAAAGAACTTTTAAAAGGTTTTATTTGGACAGATTTTACACTAATTTCAAATGTGTTCAATGATTTACTCCGATTTTTTTGAGCAATACTCTATAACTTCTATTGCAAACAATGTAACTTTTGACCTACAATTAAAGGTGATATCAAATGGTCATCTACATACTTTTATAGAATTATCTATGTCTATACTAAATTGTATTTATTTTCTCAGGAACCAGAGCATTTCCACTAACTTGCCTGCCTAAAGTATCATAGACATTAGAAAATCATTTACCTCTGCCTTAGTATCCCTGTTTGTATGAAAAGTTCTACTTGGTAGAAGTTATCATAAGTTAAGTTTGATGACAGAATTTGTTATGAACTCTATAGGGAAATTTTTCACAAAACACCAGTGACAAAAGCATGACATATATGTATAAAAATAATCTCCTGCCTCTTGGTGTAAGTGCTACCATAAATACTTTCATGGCTTTTGCCTTCATCCTGTACTTTAGTAAGTGAAGAATGAAGAAATAGATCCACACACTGTCATAATTTTCTGTAATCCAAACTCTATCCAAAAATTGAAAAGAAAAACATATTTCCATGCTATCTATCTGAAGAACTACCTAGCTACCTAATCTTTAAGGTAAACAGCAGAAATATTCTGCTGAGAATCTGAGCACTCCCTACAACATCTAAATGGTAAGGATTATAAAGTAACTGCTATGATCTTGCTTAATGATCCTCTAAATTCAAATAAATATACATCTTCCTTTTCTCTTAATATGTAGCTTATGAAGTCAAATGTATACACTTTAGTTTGCTACACAAATGATGAACGGATGCACAACAAATGTTTTTTTCCACTAGTAAGGTGTAAAGGACCTTTAGAAAATTTGCAAATTGAGGAACATTTTTAATCAGTCTGTAATTATAGAATCAAATAAATGACATAAAGAGTGCCAGCGAATACTTGTTCCACCTCTTCTTAACAGAATCTGCTCCAGGAAAAAGATGTGGAGAGTAGATATTTCAATTTCCTTCTGATTGAAGTGAAAAAAGAAACGTTTCAGGTTAATTCAAACCAAAAGTCTTTTTCCAGTCTCAACCAAAGTGAAAAACTGGGGAAAATATATTGCCTTGGGTAAAAACTAAAAGACAAAACAAAACAGGAAGTCAGATATTTTGAAACATCAAAATATGGGAAAATTCAAAGCTGTTTTAAGAAGTGTTAATCTAAAATGCTTTGACTTTTCTTCTCAATTTTTTACACTGAAATATAAAGAAATCTCAGTGCACTTGCTTGAAATTTTTGCAGTTTTTCAGTGATCCTTTCACATTTGCTAAGTAGCATTACCTCACAAACATTAAAAATTTGTTTTCATTATGTCTCCTGCTGAGAAGGAAGTTTTCTATCCCAGCATAATAACAAACCAGCAAAGTTCCAAAATTTAAATATTTTTCTCAAAATGTCTTTATAGATAAATGCACTCAGCCTTAAGTCCTGATCAGGTACTTATATACAAATGTAGTTCTGTTTGAAATATAGCCAAATTGGTTAACAGAAAGACTCAAATGAGAATGGAGAATGCTATAATGACGTTATTCCATTAGATCTTCTCTCAAAACCTCTCTTTATTAATATTTTTTTTACTCCATTTTAATATCTGCTAGCTGAAGTTGTCACCAAGAATTTTTATTATTATTCCTCAAAGAATGGGAAAATCCACAATGATAGGGCAATTTTAAAATATCACCTACACTTGAATGAACCTTATTGCATTGTGGTCTTGCTTCTTCTGCAAGAAGATGAAAACAGAAGTGCCTATTGAACCCTCCCCAACATTGAATAGTTCATAGTTACACAGTATATACTGTGGATATTTCCAGATACTGTGAGATTATATGGCATTTCAAAATTAACACTGCAGACTCCATACCAGTTGAAGGCTTACAGATGGCTGATTGCAAAAAAACATTAGAAAGCCTGAGTCCATGTGGCAGCAATTTCTGAACTGAGTGGAATGAATTGTACCCACTGCTTATTGCATTTTGGATGTTCTTTTTTTTTTTGCTTGTAACAGCACTCAGTACAACAAACAGCCTTCCTGTTTCCCATGACAACTCTTCATGACAGACCCGTGGGGAAAGTCTAAAAAGTTAAGTGTCCCAAATGGATACTGCAAGTACCAAATTCTACCTGCAAGTAACAAGGGATAATAATAACAACTTCTGTAGGCTATCATTAAGTCCAGTGCATCCAAAGATAAATTTGCCTTTCCCATAAAAACTAGGAGATCAGTTCCACTACCCTCTGTCAAGCTGAATCAAAGCTTACTGCAAAAGTAATCCCTGTTATTTCAATAGGGCCAAGTAAGGTGAAAGAATTTTTCTTTAGGTTAAAACATACAAGATCATAAACACTACGCAAAGGTATGGTAACAGAAAATACAGAACATTCACAACATAATGACAACCTAGAATTTAACAAATTTTACAAAACCAACATTGTTCTTTCATGAAGATTTATTAATATTATTTTGCTTTTTCAAAACTGGATGAAAAACAATTTTCTTTTTGAGATCATTGTCCATAAAAAATCCTTCATAAATATATGTATGAATGTGCGCTGGTCTGAGGATCTGTGCTACCTTGTACAGAACCCTGCTCTGAAATTGCTCAGGGATCTGGGGGATAGTCAGCAGCAAGCACAACATGGTGTGACTACAGTAACCAATTCAAAAAGCAAACAGTTACTTATAAACAGCAAACTTTAAGTTGCAGAGGGAGGATTTCCACAGCAGTTCACAAGCTGCAATAAATAATTTGGACAGTTCTGTATTATACATGAACACAGAGATCACAGCAAAAAGTAAAATGGTACTTTCGACATTGACAACTTCTACACATGAAGGCAGAGGTGAAATCATTACTTTTATTCTTCTGACATTAGTCAGCTAGTGATAGTGGATCTATATATATATATATAAAACCTTAAAATCCAAAAGAAATATGTTTTTTTTGTAGCAAATTGGAGAGCTAGTCAGGACATCTAGCTTACAAATGGATCTGGAAAGAACTGGCAAATTGGTATAACATTCTGTTCTGCACTGCTTTTATTAGACGGCTAGTTCTGGTAGGAACTTTCTGTTGCTTACTTTTAAACAGTCATTTAAATAACATTTAATCATAATTATACAACTAGCAGTGCTAATTATTCTGGATAAAGCATTTTAACACATCTTATTGCATAGGCAGCTCAATTCCTTGTTTCCCGGCGCCCACAAAGATTGGAGAAGTATAGACCACTTACTCCCATAATAGAGCAGAAAAGTCTAAGTGTCTGAGCAGAAGAAAGACTAAATTGTTTCAGACATGTCTAGGTGCGAATATATGAAACCTGTAACCAGAATAGAAATAATTAAAGAAAAAAATCTCAGAGTGGAAGACCTAGCTACTTTACTGAATTAGCATATTTTAGGGTTCTCATAAGACTCCTGTTGGATTACTGCAATGAATAATACTAGAACATGGATACATATAATCTGAGACAATTGAATTATGATCTACTACCTGTGAAAGTTAGATGATACCACACTGTACAGCATTGAAGTCTTAAGGTTTAGCATTGCACTGAGTACATTTTCTGGTTTTGAGGTTTAATTTTTGTAAACGGTAATGAATGTGAGCAGGTTGGCACAGCCATGCAAACAAAAGGACAGGAGATATGGTGTGATCTGTACAATTGCATTACGTTTGTTTTCCTGCTGGCCAAATTCTTAACAGTGTAGAAGATACTTCATGTATTATTCCTGCTACCTGATTTCTTCTGTCAATCACAGCATTATTCTAGTGCTTATCGGTAAATCGTACTCATACCAACGTTTTGTTTTCAGCTCCATTTTTACTACCCAGAGATACTGGTTTTCTATGGATAAATTAATTCCCAGGAAAACCCACCCATTCTTCTTTATACTATACTGTAATTCATTATTTTTCTATTATTAAAATGTTAATAAAACTTCTCTTTTAAATGTAATTTGGAATAACCCAAGGAAATATTTCTAATGCTAGAGCTACTGAAGCAGCTTACTGCACTGATCTCTAACTTTCCAGACATTATCTTAAAATGAAAAAGTTCCTGAAAAATCAGCATCCAAAAATTTGTATTCCTTCCAAAACTGCAACACAAGAGTGTATTTTAAAAAAAATACAGATAATTTTAAATGTTCTGTCGCTTTCTCTAACATCATATATTTTATCTTTCCACGCTTCAGTAATCCTGGATCTGTGCACAATCAAACCAAGGAGGCCTTGGGTCATGGCTACAGGCAGTCCTCTCACCAAGATGTATTTCTCTTTCCTAATAATGTCATCATTAGAATATAACTAGTAGCATGTCTTCCAGAGGGGTAACCATTCGTTAATGCAGGCAGATAAGATTGTGGTCCATTGAAAGTAATGAAGTGGAAACATCCACATTAGTTCTAACGCCCTTCAGACCATGCCCGCAATATCCTCTGTAGTCCACAAAGCACTGTCAGGCACCTTCTATTGGAACTCTGCAAATGAAACAATTACCCACACAGTTGTTGCTCTGGAGTTTGCTGGGTCAGAAAGAAAATTTCAGTGTCTCATGGTTTTGTTATTTGCTATTTGCACGTAAATCACAGTCAAATGAAGACCACCAAGTGGGAAGATGGTCAGACTTCAAATACATAAAAGATTTCTCCTGTAAAAGGCAATGGTATGCTTTCCATACACCTCATGGAAAGGACGAAAAATGCTAAGTTAATTTACAGTAGCAAAATGTGTACAGTAAAGACAATGTAAATGTACATTAAACCCCCTGAATATACCTGTCTTGTGAGGCTCTGGGATCTCCATCACTGGAGGTCTTTAAGGTTGGACGTATATCAATATCTTTCTTGACAGATATTTTTTAACCTTGTTTCAGAGTAGGGAACAGATTGCAGTGTCTTAAAATTTCTCCCAGATCTATTTTCCATACTTCAGTGATTATTTGTTATGTTATGGCAAGATCAGAAAAGTTCTTTAAAGTTCAGCACCCCAAAGTGCTAATTGCTATACCCGTGCTGTTTTAAGAGACAAGTACTTCCTTGGAGAATTTATGATCTCATTTCAGATAAGACGCAAGGAGAGCTTTTAAAAGTTGAAGGAGTGGCGGATGGCACAACAGTTTTTTATTTTCAAACTCCAATTTGTGCTTTCAATCATGTAAAATCTTTTTTAAAAAGATGGTTTCATGAAATAGACAGTCATTGATCTGCCAAACATGTACCTCCGAGTGATGGGTTACTCTGGCAAAATCCATGCAAGTAAGTGCCTATTCTGACAAATAGATCTGTTAGCTTGAGAAGTGTGGAGCACCAGGAGGTAATAATTTCCACTGAGTCACTGTGATAATATTTCACTAGGC
>NW_010413388.1:0-10539 GCF_000710305.1 Buceros rhinoceros silvestris | reverse complement strand
CGAAATGTGCCCCCCCTTCCTCCCCACATATCTGCACATATCTTGCTGGTCTCCCCAAGTTCCTTACCCAGTCCTGAGGTCAGCTTGGATCAGCAGTTCAATTCTAACACTTCAGATTGCTCTCTGGAAGGGACTCTCCCTCTACATAGAGAAGTTTGGGAGACTAAACAGATAAACTAAGAGAATGACAAGGAGTTTTTCAGTTTTTGTTTAAGTTCCACTTGAAGAAGGTTGTTCTTTTCTTGGTTGTGATTAAAGACAAGTGAACGGTGCATTTTGTTGAAAAGTATATATTTGCTTAGTAAAGGTCTGCTCCTTTGTAAAGTTTCCTCCTATTATACAAGACTTGCCACCATAACTCACAATTTTCGTGTAGAAAGGGTCCTGTAGCAAGTTCTGTACTGAAAGGATACTGATTACAAAAAGCTTGCCCAAAATGCTCTCCACCACCTAAACATCCACATCTAGGCATGTAATTTTGGTACAGTTTACTTATTTCTGATAGGCTTATGAGTTTTGTTTTATAAAGCAAACTCTAATAATTTTACCTAGAAGGGTAAGTGTATTCAAAAGATGTTCTCAAATCAAGACTACAAAGTGCCCTTTACATGTTTATAGACAGTGATTTTCAGCAATTTACTACAAACAACCTTTTCCTCCTTCAACATCTTCACACTCTTGACTGTAAAGATACAGGTACTGTATCTTTCTTTTCCCAAATGATCTAACCTTTGTCGCTGAAATTCTCTTTGGCTAATTGTTTTAGTCATTTTTGTGGTTACACTGGTAGAATGGGCAATAATAAAATTAGCCAGGAAGCAAATAGAGCAATCCTTCATGCAGCTAAGAACACTCTAAATAATACATTTCTATGATGTAGCTCATAATATCAGAACCTTTCCCCAAATAGGTTAGTCACCTGCAGTGACAGGAACAAGAAATTCTTGTGACAAGATCCAATTTTTTTTCTCAGCTATCTTACAACAAGGCTTTGCATTCATTTTTTTCTTAATATAAAAAGCCTGAAAACTTTCCAGGTTTGCATAATATGCAGATTATTTCAGTTGCTTGATCACTGTAATAAATGCCAGAGAAGATAAACAAGCACTTCTTGCAAATGAAGCAATGCATGCAAATTTCATTTTTATTGGAACGACACTTGGTGACCTATTCTTGAACTTTAAATTGATGAGATTTTTCCTAACCAGGCACAGTTTCTGATATTCAGTTAATGAATATAAAGAAGCCCCCACGATTTTTATTTAAAAAAATACATACATAAACCTCATTAAAATCTTGGGATGGAGAACACCACATTGAAAATGCTTGAATAGACAGAGATTATTACAAAGCACAGAAGAGCATTATTTCATGAATAAATCAAAAGTTATTAAAATTAAACAAACATGTAAAGTTTGAAAATTACAGAAGGTAAATTAATGAAAGCAACAAATTAATTCAATTTTCATCCGAGCACTTGACATTAAACTTGCTGCTGTACAAATAATCTCAGTTGCAAAGTATTTGATGCAGAAACCCATGTTGCAAGAAGATCAAAATTTGTCTCAAAACTTCGATTCCCTGATTGCGGAGGTAAGACAAGCCATAACTTTGTCCTGAGTGGTATGAGGATAATGAATTAAAGCCATATTCTATTCAAATCACCCCTCATTTCAGATCAAAGAAATCAAGGTGAACACTAAGCACAGCACAAAACCAACATGCCTATTGCAAGAGGAAAAGCAGCTATATATGACATGGAGTTTATTCTTTGTAGACAACTATATGGGTACTACATCTTATTTGAAATGAAATGAGGGTTTACTTTTGATGTTCATTGCTATAAAAAATAATTGGAAAGTATATCAGCTCTAGGAAAGAAGAGAAGAATTTTATGTGCATTGCACTGTGCCACTGTATTGCAACAAAAGTCCGTGAGCCATATACGTAATACAGCTGGAATGTGGATTTCATCAGTGAGGCCTCTGTGACAACTTTTTAACCTATTCCGCTGCCATTGAAGAACATATTATATAGAACCAGGAACCACAACTTCTCAGTAAATGTGATTTTTTTTTTGCTATACACATAGCACTCCAGAAAAAAAAAAAAAAAAAAAAAAAAAAAAAAAAAAAAAAAAAAAGAGAACAAGTTTTTGTGTATATGTAGCAAACCTGAAAAACTACACAATTGCAGAGTAGGCAAACTTTTCTTTCAGTGCTTCTCCCTAGAAAGTTCATTATGGACAAATCACATTTATTCAAAACTTAAAGAGGAAGGAGCAGTGGATGATGGCATCTGATCTTGAAGGCTTTGGAAATAAATTACTTAGGTGGGTGTTTATAAGATACTTTAATTAAAACTTGGTAAAGAATTTCATTGATATGAACAATATTTTGGAGAACGGCTAGTAAGAACATAGAGTGACTGGTCTGGAAATCTAGGTTACCTTTGGCTTCATTACATTTTCCACTGAATGAATGATGTGCCTGAAATTTTATGTGCTAAAGGTGTTAATCATGAAAATTTTAATTTCTCCCATTCTTATAGCAGAGATGTATGATCAATGACAAAAAGATACATCTAGGTCTAGATGCCAGTTCAAAACTCTTCTTTGCCCACTAAACTAAGCAGTAGTCTCTCAGGAAGGATACGCCAAGGTGGTAGAAAGAAATTGAGCATGGACAGAGCCTAGTTACTTCTTATCAAACTATGTGTCAAAAAGAATATAGGAATCATACATATTTTTTCTGAGATCCTGATTTGATAAGCCTACATTTCAGCATGGAATGGCATCTGTGTAGGCAAAACAATACAACCTAGGTACAAGGTAATAAGAAAAGCTTCGTACATTTCACAACCAAAACTTCTCCAGCCATGACATAATACATGGCTGAGTCTTCAAATAGACATGTCTCTATGATTGTGACCCTTGGTGAAGCCTACCCCTTTCACAGCAGCCTAGGAGGTATAAGGTGCAAATGTTCGTATACTCTAGCAGCACTGGAACCTATGTACCCACAACTCTGAGGTCTTGATTCATACTCATGAAAAGTCATGCAGAGTTAGTTCCAGTTAAATGATAAATTCTTCCTTCAAGAACTGCTTTTGTTTTCTATTCCCCAACGTTTATCTAAAACAATAGGAGTTTTTTCAAAACTGCAACTCAATTCCCAATGGTATGATCAGAAAATGGCATTTTGAATGTTTATTTTATGGATAAGGAAGCCTTTGAGCGGAGACAGGGCGACAGACAAACATATACTGAGTCTGTGCAGTAGAAAGGATCTTTGTCTTCTGTTCACGTTCCTGTACCCCAGATTTTCAGAAAATCTTTTTCTACAGCATAAGAATTCAACTTTTCTGCAAGTACTAATTTTAAACCTTTGCAAAACAAATATTTTTGAAAAAAAAATACAGGATTATTTAAGTGGATTGTCAAACATACCAGGCATTTTATCATTCTTATTGAAATTTCTTGCTTAGGGCCTCAGCGCTGATGGTATGATTTGTTCTACTCTTTTATATTTGAGTGTTTATTTAGGACAGTAGTACTTGAAAAAAATAGTTATCTATTTATTTTATGGCTTGTTGAAAATCACAGAGACCTTAGGACTCTCAGTCAGTGAACATCAGACTTTCTTAAATTACCGTTACTGATAACACTTGCCAAGGTTTTCCTAACTCAAATATACACATATTTTGACTTACTTACTAGTTTTAATCAAGACCACTTCCCATTTATATTGTTTTTTTCTTTCATAGACTTCCTTTTTGTATTCATTCTGGGCTGTAGTTAAATTCTTCATTTTCAGTGGAAAAAATTATGCATTTTTATTTGCATGAGCTACTACAGCTGTACAGTATTCATGTGTTCATGCTAAGTGTCTGAGAGGGTATCAAACCCAGCAGATACTGTTCAGCGTTACAGAAGAGAAGCAGCATTGAAAAGCATAACAAAGTCCTCTCTGGGATACATCAACAATGTCTGAGTTCGGTAGCTTGAAATGCTAACAACATGCCATCTGTGTTTTAGTGAGGGTTAGCTACTGCTTAAATGATTGTGATTAACAGCCAGAGCCTTATACATTAACAAGCCAAGTTTGATTGTAATTCTTCGGAGAGTAATCATCATTCTACCCTGCAATTATACACAATGTGTGTTGAATTAGAAGCAAAGAAAAAGAACATGAAATAACTTTCAGACTTGGTAAAGCAGGCTATTGAACACAAGCCAAAGGTGAGATGATTGGTGAGAACTGTGATTCATTGTCATATTGCTAATATACCATAAAAAGATCAAAGGAAATGACAATTCGAAGAGCTAGTTACTGGGAAAAAATGAGAAACATGCCAGGAACATAACTTACATTCAGTAGGCGGACAGCGTATAATTTCAGAAAAAAAACCATAAACATTTGATTTTACAACAGAAGTGTGAACTATAGAAAGACTGACTTTACCACATTCCACATTTCTTCTGCTGATAGCTATGTTGAATAACTACTTTCCCTTTTGCCCACTTAAAACACGTGCTCTTGCCTTCACTTTCTACTTGATAGAAAGCTGTAGTACGCAAAACCTATATATAAGTTACATTGAAATCTTTAATTCCATGTTAATTTTGTTGAGAAAGGAGGAAGAATAATACTAATAGCTCAAAAGCAGATTTTTCAGCAGAAAATTAATGAGGACAATGAGGACATTAGAGGATTTTTTCAAAGGTGTGAGAAAACAAAAAGATTATTAAATTAACATGCTTGTTTGATCTGTTTAAAGAAAGTTTAAGAAACAGATGTCATATCTCATAATTTTTAATAATTTCTATTCTTTTTTGACAAGAGCCTGTAACTGAGGTCACACCAACACAAATAGAAACCATACATGTAACTCCTGGAGGTGATATAGAATCATTAAAGGACTAGTAAAATATGTTTTAACAATTTCCTTTAGAATTTTCAAAGCAAACAGTGCAGCCAAACTGGCATTTGAAGGATTTAAAGAAAATAGTGGAATATTTAGCCAAGAAGAGTGTAAATGTTCTCCCCTGAAGTGTGCTTTTCTTTTCAGTCCCAAAGTAGTGCTACTGCTTATTTGACCATGATTCTGTCTCCAAACTTACAAATAGCTTTTCAACCCTTTCCCACGCTGTATCTTGTTTTACCCCCATCCTTCCATTCTGCAGGACCCAGATCACTGCAACGTTGAATTTTGCTGCCTCAAGGACAGACTTTTTTGCTGCTGTCCTGAGAAAGAAAAGAAGTTGAAGATATAGCAAGGCAGAAAAGTATGGTGTGAGTTGTGGTTTTTTTGCTGCTGTCCTGAGAAAGAAAAGAAGCTGAAGATATAGCAAGGCAGAAAAGTATGGCGTGAGTTGTGGAGTCTGGTTTGTTACACCCACTGCTAGCAGAGTAGGTGGGACAGGGAGGAATTGTCCTCCCAGATTTGCAAACTCCTTCTTATTTCCTGCTTCAGAGAGAGAAACTGTCACCAGGCTGCCTTTTCATGGCTCTGCCTCAGGCAAGACAGGCAGCTCAGCTAGAGCTGCTGCTTTTTGCAGAGTGCTGCTCAAAGCAGCTCTCTGCTCCACACAGGCCTGGAGCTTCACCCACTGCTGCTTCTTCCAGCATCACGTGGCTCCCTTCCCTCCCATAGCCATTTCTTGCTCCTGCCATCATGACTTACTCTTCTATCCAGTACACCTATACTCTTGCTGCTTTGTGTCAAATAGGAGGGTTAAAGAAGTGGCCATTTATAGGCCACATCTGCTCTCTAGCCCTCTTCTCCAGCAGCATAAGCAGCTTTTGCCTAGGTCCCTAATCATCCATAATCTTCTCCTTCCTGCCTGATTAGCTTCTATTCTGCCAATTCGATGCTTTTCTTGAACACCCACTCTATCACTCCCTGTTTCTCTAACAGCCTGTGGAGAAAAGAAATACTTTTCCATTTATTTGTTTCATTTCTTTTTTTACCCTTTTAATCTCTCTTGCTAGCTCAACACTCCCCTCTTCATATTCCTCACCGAAATTTCTTATTTAGAATATTTATTAACTTCAGGAAAGAGAGTTAAACCTCTGAGTAGGTTTTGGGGTTTTGTTTGTTTGGTTGGGTTTTCTTAAGTTGCAAAAATACTGACCCTAAAACAGTAGTTTTCCAGCACTATCATGTATATAAACACATCAAAATGAAAAGCATTCCGTAGTCATTTGAAATAAATACATCAGATCATCTTCTGTGTACCTTATATTGGAATAACTACCTATTCAATTCTGCTGATACTTATCTCCAGTGGTAGGACAGAGATTTTGCAGCACTCTTGTCTTGAGGGCACATAATATTAACTTGATTTTACTTATGGCAACTGTCATGTAAGATGATTTTGAAATGTAAAACACAAAAATCAACTAACTTAATATATCTCTCAGCTATCTAATTTTTTAAAATCCAAAGCTTTATTCAGTTGATAAGTCTCATTAATTTATAAAAGGAACATGTTGGAACTGGAAGGTTATCTTTATCCCTTTTCATCCATTTGTATGACTAAGAGATTTTTTTTACCATATGAAAAATATTTGCTTTTTCACAGCCTTTTTCACAATCTTTCTAGTAGCTCAGCAACTCTGATCTCTGTAGGGGCCTTGAGATTTCCGAGATGCATTGTTCATCTTCATCAAGCCTTACTGTACATTATTCTTTATATTTAAGATTGTTCTGTGCAAGAGTCACGTGGAATAACCCAGAACTACCAACACACTTCAAAATGTAACAGTACAAAAGCACCAGGAAAACAGGGAATTTAACCCTAGACAGCCCTGTCAGAGACCTTCTGTCAGAGCAGTATTACATTTCCTACTAGACTGGACATAGAAATGGTTTCCAATGTGGCCATGTGTTGATGCACACACTCAAGAACTGCCTCAATAAGAAACAATATCAATATGAGATAACACAGATTGTCCCGGAGGAACAGGCAAACTCAAAAGGGAAATGTCTTGCTTTGAGTATAATAATAATGGCAGTCCTATGAGTTGAACCAGAAAACTTCCAGTTTGTTTACTTGAATTTCTTAGAGAAATCACAGAAAAGCTGCCAAGAAGAGAGAACCATGACCACGTGTCAGAGAAGACGAAGCATTTTGCCTTTTTAACACTTTGCTCCCCCTGAGTGCAGCTACATAGTGGAGTTTTGCGTGAGTCACCAGACCAGGTGAGTAGACATGGACATGCAGTCCTATTTCCATAAAAATATGAGAGAAGTGTTCACTGTGGAGTCCTGGTATCATGAAGACTTTAGAGCTGACATGCACACACACACGCACACTATAACCAACAAAGTTCTTGCAACTTATGTTTGCCAGATACTTTGACCGTCACTTTCTTTTCTATATAAAAGCTGGTCTGTCCTAAGCTTCAAATTGTATTTTTATAAAGAGTGGTATCGTATTCTCAAATATAGCTATCAGGTTTACAAGGATTAACTGATTTCATTATCATCAATTCCATAAAAGAAGATCATTGAGCAGATAAGAACACAATTTTTTTAAGCTATCAGGTTTACAAGGATTAACTGATTTCGTTATCATCAATTCCATAAAAGAAGATCACTGAGCAGATAAGAACACAATTGTTTTTAAGCCTATGCAGTATAAATTGTAGGATGGATCTATATCTTTGATAAATATAATTTATAAATGTGTAATATTTGAACTTATATTTTGGGTTTATTTGGCCCAAAAGCAGAAAAAAGGGAGAAATTTAATAGTTCACAGTATAAGTGTATAATCTGTATGAATAAACTCTAAAATTAATTTGAAAATAAAAATTACAACAATTAACATTAAAAGCTTTACTTTCAAATGGACTTTTTCATAATCTATTTAGACCAAAGACAATCCATGCTCATTTTCCAATTATGGGTACAGAGTTGAGTACACTGGACATAATTTTTCTTTAATTCATTCAGAAAAAGGCCTACACATGCAGTCAGCAGAATAAATTCTTTTTTTCAGTATAGGAAAGGAAGAAAAATCTATCTGTATCTCTGGAGTTCCCACAACATATGGTAGGACCTATTGGAAAGACTATTATTGATTGCGACGTTCATACCTTTTGACTAGATAGATGACTTAGAGAAAGGTTAATTAAAATAAAAGAAGGAAATTAATATAAAAAGAACAAAACTGGTAGATTTTATTTTTAAGATTACTCATTGCCATCATAGCTGAGTCTCTAGGGAGAAGAAAACAGAGAGAAAATTACAATTGTGAGTTGCAGTTAATATTTGACATACTTTACCTTCCATTTTGATAACAATGATCTCCCCTAAAAGGTCCCGCTAAGAATTGGGATATAAAGAAAACTACTCAGGAAGAATAGCTGCTTATAAACTTGAATGGAACAAGATGTAACCAACGTCCCAGGCTGACATTTTGTGCAATAGACCTGTACAGGCAGAAGGTTGACAGGTTGTCGAACCTCAGTGATGGACACAGCACTAGAGCAGTAGGGCTATCGCTGCAACTGGTATGTCGTATTAACCAGGAGGCAACCTTCAAACTCCAGAACAAGTTTACTTAAATATGACAGCAGAGGAAAATATTCCATTTCACTACTAACATATGCATACATTTGCTACTAATTTAATACATATTTTAAAATTAACTTCTAAGAAATCTTTGTTTAAACTGGAGGTAATAGTAATCTTCAAAGACATTCATCCACACTTAACCATTTTCTCCAGAATTCTGTCTCAATATGATACAGTTAAAATAACAATCACTATAAAGTAGTAAAAGAAACATAAGTGAAACCATATAAATGATAAATTGTCTTAAAAACTCCAAGACTAATTTAGAACATATTTATTTTATTTACTTTCTGTATTGGATGAAAAGGTCATGTGTTCAAGGTTGGTTTTTCTGCACATAGAATGAAAGCAGTTGTGGTTTTATTTTCCTGTTGGCCTATTATAAGGTTAAATTCTAGTGAATCTCTAATGTAGTAAGTCATGTGTGCATGTGCGTACATATGGGGGTTTTTGTATATATATGTGTAGATGCATACAACAATCAATTCTGAAATTCTGCAATAAGACAAAACCACAGGGTGTAGAAGATCTATAACTTAAAGCTCACTTATGGGGAGAGGTGATGTATGAGAACACCTCTCAAATCCCAGCTATAAGTCTACTAGAAATAACCAATTAACATTTTATTCCATGTATCTCTGTTTATACCACGTCCATCTTAAAGCCATCAGTTACATTCCAGACTGGCTTGTTTAAGTTTTACCCCATGATTACTGTCTTAGAAACTGGCAGTTAATGTGCAGTAATCAATGTCCAAAGTGCAGCCTTGCTACAAATAATGTTGTGCCTATGTTTTTCAGATATTTTTGTATCAATATTTTGAGATGAATACAAGTGTGAGGATTTTTCTAATAAGACAGCTGTCTTCATGTCTTTGCTTTGGGAATGTATTTGCAGAAATTAAAGTCTACACTTTTGGGAGCTTCAGAAAAGATGCATAAGATTAAATGCACTTACACAGGCAAAATACTGCATTCTTGTAGAGAGACATTTGATAAGTGAATAAATTTTCTATGTCACCTTTGAGGGGGGCATAATTTTCTTTTAACATGTGAATGAAAGAACTAAGCATCTAAAAACTTTCCTGGGCACAGATTCCACCATCGTACTTTGCATTGCTAATTGGGCAATAGTGGAAGGAAGGAGCCATTTAAACTCTTTGTCTGAAGACTGGAAAGATACTACCATTCAAAATGCAATCAGAGTCTCAGAGCAATCCTCAGTCTTGTATCAGAACCTTATGCCAATAAATATTGGATGGCAGAGACACTGACCATCAATCAGATCTGTGGGAAAACAACTAATATGTGGAGGTGAGGGAAACACTGTTCCCAAGATTTTAGCTCACACTTTGACATGAAGAGCAGCCATGAAGCAGCTTTGAAGCAATTTGCTGATCCCAAGAATGGAATGCGGTTGCCACGGCTAAGGCCTGCTGCAGCCGAGAGAAACGTACCATCCCTCCGACCGAGGGAGGGAGTAACGTGGAGATGATACAGTTCCGCCTTGTTCTTGGAGGTAACAATGGGCTGCTGCTAATAACTGCATTAACCACTATCAAGAAAGATAGATTGCTACCGCCGTGCCAGCAAAGATGGTGAAATCGTGTCCTCTAGGTGAACTTCGCTCATCGTAATGTCATTATAATACGAAAACACACCTCATCCCAAAGGCTACCCACCTCCAAGGTACGACCACTCCCAGCTGGGCATGCCCCCTATATTTTAACACCTGTACCTTTAAATGTGAAGGGAGAGATTTTTAATCCAATCAGAATAAAAAGAATGCATGACTAAAGTCACTCAAGCTTCACCTAACAGTATAGAAACAATATAAAAAGTGGCGGATGAAAGGGGGATTTTGGGGAACAGAAGACCATCATCGAAACTTTGGGATCGGTCGACGGGCTGAACTTATCTTCTCCCCCCCATAGGGACGCCTATTGGGTAAGAG
>NW_010413387.1:5496-6013 GCF_000710305.1 Buceros rhinoceros silvestris | reverse complement strand
TTTAGACATATTTCTCCTTCCTCTCTCCAGTCCCAGCCATGTCCCCTGATGTCCCAAGGTGCCCGCCCGGCTTCTGGGTCCGGGTCCTGCAGGCGCCACCTCCTTTGAGGCGCTAAAACTGACTGTATTTGTTGTTGGGTTTTTTTTCCCCCTTTTTATTCTTCTTCCTTTCTCAGGGAAGAAGATTAATTAAGCCCCAAGCAGGTGCCCATCCATCGAGGATCACCCATCCATTGGGGCTCCCCCATCCATTGGGGATCATTCATCCACTTGGGATCCCCCGTCCAGCAGGGATCACCCATCCATTGGGGATCCCCCATCCATCGAGGATCACCCATCCATTGGGGGTCCCCCATCCATCAGGGATCACCCATCCATCAGGGATCCCCCATCCATTGAGGATCATTCATCCATTGGGGATCCCCCATCCATTGGGGATCCCCCGTCCATTGGGGATCCCCCATCCATCGAGCATCACCCATCCATCGGGGATCCCCCATCCATTGGGGATCACCCA
>NW_010413387.1:0-5373 GCF_000710305.1 Buceros rhinoceros silvestris | reverse complement strand
GGGGATCCCCCATCCATTGGGGATCCCCCATCCATCAGGGATCACCCATCCATTGGGGGTCCCCCATTCATCAAGGATCACCCATCCCTTGGGGGTCCCCCATCCCTTGGGGGTCCCCCATCCCTTGGGGATCACCCATCCATTGGGGTCCCCCATCCACTGGGGATCCCCCATCCATTGGGGATCCCCCATCCACAGGGGATCACCCATCCATTAGGGATCCCCACATCCACTGGGCGCAAAGACTGGTTTTTACAGGGTGGCCTTTACCAGGAGCAACGAGCAGCGCTGAGCCCACCTGAACCCCCTGGAAAAACCATTCAAGGGACGCACCAGCGGTGGGGTTTTCTCCACCTCCTGCCTGGGGGTGGGTTTGGGGTCCCACCACCAGCACGGCCGGCATTTCTTGCGTCCAACACCAACGTCAGGAATTGCTTCCTGGGCAGAAAGAGCCAAAAATTAGCCTCAGCTTGTCAGTCCGTAGCCACGCTGCCTCCCTCCATCCCTTGGGAGCTTCAATTTGTGCTTAGCAAGCACTTCCTGAGCCTCAGAACGACGATGCAGATGCAAAGTATCCCTAACTAATCATTCTCACGTCGAGGTATTTTGCATATTAACGAAGCGGGCAGAAAACGTCCTGAGCGGGGCTTAGTCTTGTTTATTCCTGCCGTAGTTGCGGGCTTGCAGGGTGAAACTACCCCCCTGTTGCCATCTTCTCCCTTAACCCCCACCCCGGGGGCAGCACTGGTTTGGTGGGAGAACAGCCAGCACGGCAGATAACTTCCATTTCCAGCCCGGATGGCCTTGGAGAATCCAAATAAATCACAGGTGGCTCCGGGGGAAGTCTGGGAAGGAGCAAAGAAAGGGCAAAAAACCCGGGAGAATTACCCTGGGTTACGGCGTAATCTCTGCGGAGCCTCCGAGATAGCTTTGTCGGGCAAACGCAGCGTGTGCCTCTCCTTTTATTAGCTCAGCTGGAGAAACAAAATGCGAAGTAGCGGCGCGGTCGGGAGCGGGGTGGAAGGGAGAGCCCAGAGGTCCTTCCCGTGAAATACCGGCCTGTGATTTTCCATCAAATTTATCATCTAGAACTTTAAAGTTAGGAAATAAAAACCCTCAAATAGATTTAAAATCCCCAAAGTGTGTCCTAAGTGCTGGAAAATTGTCTCCATCAGGAGGCAGAAGCTTCTTGCCACGAAAACTCGTGTTGATTGTAACATTAAACAAATTTTTGCCTGCAGAGTTGTCCCTGAAGCTGGTTTCTGCAGCCAACGTTCCTACCTGCATTAATCAAAAACTAATCGAGGTGTTGAATGATTAACGAAGGAAGATTTTTCTGCAAATCAAACCGATTCTGTCCGAGCTCCCCCGAAGTTCTGGGGTCGAGATAAAAGCCCTTTGGGACCAGGCTGCTTCGCTTCTCACGGTTTGGCTCCAGGATTGCTCACTCGAGGGGGAAAAATACCCGCAGGTGAGTAGCGGCAAACGCTCCTGCAGCTCTCGGGACCTGGGAGCCACCGTCTCGGCTCCGTTTGGCTCGTTCCTGCTTGCTGGGGCAGCCCCAGCGACGGGTTCCTCCTGCCCGCCATCCCTTGGGGATTCATTTCTGCTGGAGGCAAAGCTCTTCCAGTCGGAGCTTTTCTGTTTGTGCAGACTTCGCCGTTGATCGCAGAGGAATTTTGCCTCCAGGAGCTGGAGCTCAGCCGCTTTAGAAAAGCTCGAGAGCCCTGACCAACTCTTCCGAGCTGTTATTTTATTACAAAATTCTATTTGCGGTGGTTCTGGGATGGCTCAAACTCACCGACGCAACATTTTGTGGCTCTCACAGACCAGGTGTCCCCAAGGCAGCCCAAAATGATCAACAACAACTTTTTTTTTTTTTTTTTTTTTTTCAAGAAAACAAAGACTTATCCGCTGCTCACAAGTTTTGAGGTCAGCATTTGAAAAATACAAATATCCTTCAGTTAACCAAGACTTTTTTTTTTTTTTTTTTTTTTGCAAGAAGACAATGACTTCAGCGTTGCTCAATTAACAAGAGGTCTCACAGATGACCTTTGGGACCCCAAAGATCCTCCACAGATACTCCACAGATCACCCAACATCCGTTGGAATATCTGCAACGCAACACCAGCTCTTCGCCGTCCGGCCTGCAGTCAAACCAACACATAATTTTAAAAGGAAAATGAAGATGAGGCACCAAATAATAAAAAAAAAAAGGAGTTTTGCAAATATTTGCGGTTTGAAAGACTTTAGTGAGAGTTTGCCGAAGCTCTTCTGTAAATCTACGGATCATTCGCGTCCTCCTGCAGTGAATGCGCAACGTCGAATGCTTTGATTGGGGTCATTTTATTAAAAAAAAAAATCCACAGGGTAAAAAATTTATTTTTTACGCTTCTTGTATTTTCCCCGTGAAAAATTTGGAGCATCACAGTGGAGAGAGATCCGCTAGAAAACACCCTCAGAAAATAGAAACACCCTTAGCAAATGTTTTTAGAGGCCACAGAGGGAGCTAAAATATCATCGCGAGGGATCGTCTGGAGAGCTGGACGCCAGTTTTCTCCTCAAAGGGTGGGTTTTTGCTCCACTCTCACACGGCCTTGCCAGAAGGTCCTGCACCCTCTCTCGGAAAGCTCGTTCCGCCGCGAGAACTGCTTCGTATTCCCTCTGCTTCTCTTCTTCCTCGGTGGCGCGGGCCTGTTGTCGCTGGGCGATTTGAGCCCGGAGTTGCTCTTGGTGCTCTTTGGCTTCCTTTAGTTTTCTGGAAATGACAGATGAGGAGGTTATTTCTGAGCGGCTGTCAGAAGAAATCATTCCACCTCGAGAACTCAACCCACCCCGCTCTGGAAGGAGCTACGCAGCGGTTACTTCTCCCACAAAAGGGTGATGGAACGAGTGGAACAGGCTTGGTGTGACACCTAGAGGAAGCTTCCAGCTACTGCGAGTAACTGCGAGGTACGAGGAGCCCCGGGGAAGGGAGGATGTGGGTGGAGTTGAAGCCTGAACACCCTCGTTCTAGGTGAGTAACCAACGAACCTTCCCTCAACCCTCCTCCCCAAGCAGGAGTTGACAAACAGACCAAAGACGGTCCAAAAAGTCCGAAACTGAGGACACATCATTCGGTGTCTCCTTGTTATTACGAGGGGATCAGAACGAGGGAGTTAACACCAATTGCTTTCGAGCAGTTTGGGGATGATCTCTCAGGACAAAGCCCAGCTGGTACTCGCAGAATCATCCAAAAATGTGAATTGGCCTTAAATCTAAAAGCTCGAGCTGCAATTAAGCGACCGCTCGGCAGGCGAGCAATACCTTGCGTATTTTTCTTCTTCTGTACGCTCGAGTTCCGCGACGGCTTCTGCTAATAACTTCTGCTCCTGGGCCAGTTCTTCCTGCTCCTTCGTGTTTCTCTGCACTGCAAAAAAATAAACCGTTTGGGTAAGGAAGGGGTGAAGGGGATTCTGAGGTGCCCCACGCGTGCTGGGCCCGCCGGGACGTGTGTCCCCGCGGATTCTCACTCACGCTTCTCCTCAACCTGCGCTTGTCTCGTGCTCAGAACGTCTTTCAGCAGCTGCTTTCGGGCCTCCTTTTCTGATCGCATCTGCTCCGCCTTCTTGGCCCAAACCTTCGCCGTCTCTTCTTCGAGGAGCTTGTCTGCTTCTTTTTCTCGCTGTTTGTCCTCCTCCAGCTGTTTGGCCAGATGTGCCAGGTAAGCCTGTTGCTCCTTGAACAGCTCTTGCTGCAAACGCACGGAATTGGCAGATCTGAGTAACCCGGGTCAAAAAAAGCCGTTCAAAACGGGTGGTTTGGGGTCAGTGATGTAGGAACCGGGAGCCCGGAGCTCCACTCCCACGGGAAAGAGCCTCACAAGAGCCGTGCGGAATCTTCTACCGATCATTTAAACCCATTTCTTAGTATTAATGAATTAGAATGTAATTAGTCTGGATGAGGCAGTGCCCCACCACTCCCCCACCGCCACCTCCAGCCCTTACTTTTCTTTTTGCTTTCTCCTCCGCGTCCTCCTGGGGCTCCCGAAGAGATTGTTCCAAGAGCTTCACCTCCAGGGCAAGTTCACCTTCTTTTTCTTCAGTGAGACGGTTCGTCTTGTCCCACGCCGCGCTAAGCAACGTCTCCCTGCGTTCCTTCTGCTTCTCTAGTTTGACTATCTGAAGTCGTTCGTTTTCGAGCTTAAGCTGCCGCTGCTCTTCTTCCTACCACGGGGAAAACAAGCAGCTTGTCAAATCATCGCGTCTTTCAAACTAAGGGGTGGTAGAATCAGTTTAACCGGAACAGAAAGATCAACATTTAAAAAGATCAACATAACAAGGTCTCTCGCGATCGGAGCCTACGGGAGCTCCGCTGCGGGTACACCTGTGCCTCGGGTCCATCCTGACCAACGAGGTGCCCAAACCTTTCCCGATGCTGTTTCCAAAGCCACCTTATAAGCACCAAGGTGTTTGCCACAGTGCCGGCAGAGAGGCTCAGGTGGCCTCGGGTGTTAATGGAATCAGAGAGGAGACAAACGAGCCGCGGATTAACCTGGTTGTTGAGTAAGTGTATCCTCAGGAGGACCTTACACACACCCCAGGATTGAGAAGGAACGGAGATTACCAGCCATCGAGCCTCTTCTTCCTTCAGCCGCTCCGCCTCCTCTTTGTGAGCGCTGAGCGCCGCGACCTGGGCACCGAGCGCCTTCAGGACTTCCCGACTCTGCTCCGCTGATTTCTGCGTGGCCGCGGCCTCTCGCTTTTCCTTGGCCAGCCGATCCTCCTCCCAGAGCTCTGAGAACATCCTCTCCTCTTCCCTCCATCGCTGTCTCAGTTGGTCCTTCAGAGCCAGCTGGGCCAGCCGGTCTTTGCACAGTTCCTTCTGATGCTTCTTCATCCACTGCAGGCGAAGCTCCTCGCACTGTTCTCTGAGAGGAGACATAAAAATTTAAACGAATTGATGATCCAGTCTGGAGGTGTGTGAGGTTTGTGTACATATATATATATTTTAACATACAAAATGCACACGACACTTTTTCAAGCCTGTGGGTTGCTTTTTATACAGATGAAGACTTTGAGGAGGTTCATGTGCAGAAAATACTCCAAGAGTAGAAATTTAGTGAAACAGGAACCACTAGAAATGTGTTTATTTTTTAAACTAGCAGAGGATGGTGAAGATCTACAAGTATTAAGGATCTACGAGCTCTGAGGATGGGTGACAGACACGTGTGATGTGAAGTAAAGATCTCTCATGTCCCCATCAAATCCCACGTCTGTGTTCCCCAGCTGGAGTTCCAGGTATAGAATTAAGAGGAGCATTAGCCTCTAGCTGGGGCCATGGGTTCGCACCTCCACGTGGATGGTCCTCCACTTAAAATCAGACTGGTTTGGG